>NW_012109075.1:504265-561422 GCF_000951045.1 Mandrillus leucophaeus
TCCATGGTGTATATGTGCCACATTTTCTTAATCCAGTCTGTCACTGATGGACATTTGGGTTGATTCCAAGTCTTTGCTATTGTGAATAGTGCCGCAGTAAACATACGTGTGCATGTGTCTTTATAGCAGCATGATTTATTGCATGGTATTATTTAGGTTTTCTACAGAAAGTGTACCCTTTAGTATCTGTACCCAGGGCAGTTACTCTACTGCCCCACCCTTGATACATCACTATTTGTTAGTATTATTAGGGTTATTATTTCTTATGAGATTTTCTTCTTATTCTCTAAATAAATCCATGAAAGTAAATTTTTAAAAAAGAAAACCTTCATATCGCATGTAAGTTGTATTCTTAGGTATTTTATTCTCTTTGTAGCAATTGTGAATGGGAGTTCACTCATGATTTGGTTCTCTGTTTGTCTGTTATTGGTGTATAGGAATGCTTGTGATTTTTGCACATTGATTTTTTATTCTGAGACCTTGCTGAAGTTGCTTATCAGCTTAAGGAGATTTTGGGCTGAGACAATGGGGTTTTCTAAATATACAATCATGTTTTCTGCAAACAGAGACAATATGACTTCCTCTTTCCCTATTTGAAAACTCTTTATTTCTTTCTCTTGCCTGATTTTCCGGGCCAGAACTTCTAATACTATGTTGAATAGGAGTGGTGAGAGAGAATATCCTTGTCTTGTTCCGGTTTTCAAATAATGTTTCCACTTTTTGCCCATTCATTATGATATTGACTGTGGGTTTGTCATAAATAGCTCTTCTTATTTTGAGATATGTTCCATCAATACCTCATTTATTGAGAGTTTTTAGCATGAAGGGGTATTGAATTTTGTTGAAGGCCTTTTCTGCATCTATGGAGATAATCATGTGGTTTTTGTCATTGGTTATGTTTATGTGATGGATTACATTTGTTAATTTGCATATGTTGAACCAGACTTGCATCTCAGGGATGAAGCTGACTTGATCATGATGGATAAGCTTTTTGATGTGCTGCTGGATTTGGTTTGCCAGTATTTTATTGAGGATATTCACGTTGATGTTCATCAGTGATATTGGCCTGAAATTTTCTTTTTTTAATGTGTCTCTGCCAGGTTTTGGCATCAGGATGATGCTGGCCTCATAAAATGAGTTAGGGAGGATTCTCTCTTTTTCTATTGTTTGGAATAGTTTCAGAAGGAACGGTACCAGCTCCTCTTTGTACCTCTGGTAGAATTCGGCTGTGAATCCATCTGGCCCTGGACAGTTTTTGGTTGGTAGGCTATTACTTGCTGTCTCAATCTCAGAACTTGTTATTGGTCTATTCAAGGATTTGACTTCTTCACTGGTCGTTAGAGAAATGCAGATCAAAACCACAATGAGATACCATTTCACATCAGTTAGAATGGTGATCATTAAAATGTCAGGAAAAAAACAGATGCTAGAGAAGATGTGGAGAAATAGGAACGCTTTTACACTGTTGGTGGGAGTGTAAACTAGTTCAACCATTGTGTAAGACAGTGTGGTGATTCTTCAAGGATCTAGAACTAGAAATACCATTTGACCCAGCAATCCCATTATTGGGTATATACCCAAAGGATTATAAATCATTCTGTTATAAAGACTCATGCACACGTATGTTTACTGCAGCACTGTTCACACTAGCAAAGATTTGGAACCAACCCAAATACCAATCAACCATAGACTGGATAAAGAAAATGTGGCATATATACACCATGGAATACTATGCAACCATAAAAAAGGTTGAGTTCATGTCCTTTGCAGGGACATGGATGAAGCTGGAAACCATCATTCTCAGCAAACTAACACAAGAACAGAAAACCAAACACCGCATGTTCTCACTCATAAGTGGGAGTTGAACAATGAGAACACATGGACACAGAGGGGAACATCACACACTGAGGCCTGTCAGGGGATGGGGGGCTAGGGGAGGGATAGCATTAGGAGAAATACCTATTATAGATGACAGGTTGATGGGTGCAGTAAACCACCATGGCACATGTATACCTATGTAACAAACCTGCACATTCTGCACATGTACCCCAGAACTTAAAGTATAATTTTTTTAAAAAAAGAAAACCTGTGTAAATGTAGAAGACTGATGTTAAAAGAATAGATGTAGAACGGTGATTCTCAACTATAGCTGTACATTAGTAAAAGCTGGGGATCTTTCAAAAAATGTTGACCTGTCGGCCCTACCATCACATATTCTAATTTATAATTGGTCTGGAGTAAGGCATAAGCCTGGGTATTTTCTTTTTAAAGCTTCCCTCAGAATGCTAATGTGCAGCCAATGTTGGGAACCGCTGCTTAAGACTGCTTTAAAACTAGTACAGCCCATCTGAGCTGTATTTTAAGTTTTAAGCATGGATGTTTGTAGGTAGGGTTAGCGGAGCATTGTGCTAGTGTGCATTAAGTGACCAAACATTCCTAGAGGAAGCAGCCTTTATACATGGAATAGGTTAGAGCAGCAAGACAGGTTGTTAACATGGGCAGCTTCAGTGAAGGTTTGCAATTGGGTGACTATGAGAAAGCAAATTTAATTGGAAGGGAAGGAGTTAACTAGGAAAGGGTGGCAACAATTTGGGAGGGATTTGGAAGTCCCTGAATTGTGGGAAGACTATCAGGTTATGTGTCAATAATCAAGGCAATGGACTCAACTAAACTATTAGTACTCTCAGGAGCTAACTCCCATCTAGAGCTCTTTCTAAAGTTGAGTGTCAGGGCCAGACATGTATTTAGGTCAGTGATACTCAACCTTGGATATACTTTAGGATTACATGGGGAGCAGTAAAAAAAAAAAAAAAAAGTCCTAATACCCACACCCCAAACCTCATAGATTCAAAATTAACCAATCTGGAGTGTGGTCCAGGGAACTGATGTCTTCTGTTTTTGTTTTATTTCATTTAAAAATATCTACAGGAGGTTACAATCCACAAATAGGGTTGAGCATAACTGATTGAGCACAACTGACCTAGGTGGATCACAAAGACCTACAAGGATTTTCTTCACCAAATAAAACAGCTTTTCCATGTGTTTTTCACAATATTGTCCTCCTTTCCTGCAATGTGAGGTTTTATGAGCATCAGACTTCCCTGACAATCCTACCCCGACCCTAACTCAACAGTCTTTTATGCTAGTGTCATACTCTCCTTAGCATTTATCATGATTTGACATGGGTAAATACATCATAACCTACCTACTTCTCTCCATCTCCACTGCTACCACTCTAGTCTCAGTCACCACTACCTCCTGGTTTGATTGCGGCTCCTGCAATCCTTTTACTTTTTTTTCTTTTTTCTTTTTACTTTTACTGTCTATGTCAACACAGCCTCTGAGAGTCTTTTAAAATGTTTGTCAGATCATGTCACTGCTCTGCTTAAAACTCTCCAATTGCTGCTTATGTGATTCAGAGTAAGGGCCAAGTACTTTTTATGACCCACAAGGTCCTTTATGATCTGACTCTTCCCCTTACCTCTCTGAGATTCTATTTCTGTGCCCCTCACTAACACAGTTCTGGCCACACTGGCCTCCTTGTTTTTATACATCAGATACACTCCTGCTGTCTTCTCTGCCTGGGATGCTCTTTCCTCAGATATCCATATGCCTCATTCCATCTCTTCCTATTGGTCTTTTGTTAATTCATGCCTTACTGGTGAAGCCTACCTTGATTTCCCTATTTAAAATTGCAAATCTTATGGGCCAAAGACCTTAATAGACATGCCACCAAAGACGACATACAGATGGCGAATAAACATGAAAAGATGTACCACATCATACATCATCAGAGTAAGTCAAATTAAAATAGTAATGAGATGCCACTACTATACTATGTATTAGAATGGCCAAAATCCAGAACACTGACAACACCAAATGCTGACAAGAATGTGGAGCAACAGCAACTCTCATTTATTGCTGGTAGGAATCCAAAATGGTACAGCCACTTTGGGAGAAAATTAAACATACTTTTACCACACAATTCATTAATTGCACTCCTTGGCATTTATGCAAAGGAACTGAAAACCTATGTTCACACAAAAACCTGCACACAGATGGTTACAGAAGCTATATTCATGATTTCTATAACTTGGATGAAACCAAGATGTTCTTCAGTAGGTAAAGAGATGAAGTGTGGTACATCCACATGATGGTATATTATTCAGTGCTAAAAAGAAATGAGCTGTCAAGCCA
This sequence comes from Mandrillus leucophaeus, assembly GCF_000951045.1. Lineage (NCBI taxonomy): Eukaryota > Metazoa > Chordata > Mammalia > Primates > Cercopithecidae > Mandrillus > Mandrillus leucophaeus. The sequence goes on from NW_012109075.1 coordinate 508,463, forward strand.
TGAAAAGACAGGGAGAAACCTTAAGTGCATATTAGTAAATGAAGGAAGCCAATCTGAAAAGGCTACATACTTCATAATTCCAACTACAGTCAGCCCTTGATATCCACAGGATTAGCATCTCTTGATTCGACCAACCATGGATGGAAATGTTCAGAAAATGAAACAATAAAAAGAATAATACAACAATAAAAATAACACAAATGTAAAATCAATACAGTATAACAACTATTTACATAGTATTTACATTGTATTAGCTATTGTAAGTAATCTAGGTGATTTAAAATATATGGGAAGTTGTGTGTAGGTTATATGGAAATACTATACTGTACTATTTTATATAAGGGGCTTAAGCATCCATGGATTTTGGTATCCTGGGGGTGGGGGTCATGGAACCAATCCTCCTTGGATACCAAGGAATGATTGTATATGACATTCTCAAAAAGGTAAACCTATGGAAATATTAAAAGGATAATTGGTTGCCAGGATTAGGGAGAGATAAGAATGAATGGGTACAGCATAGAGGATTTTAGGGCAGTGAAATACTCTGTATGATACTATAATGCCAAGAACATGTCATCATAAATTTGTCCAAACCCATGGAATGTACAATACCAAGAGTGAGCCCTAATGTAAACCATGCATTTTGAGGTAATGATGATGTATCAGTGTAAGGTCATCAATTGGAACAAATACATTTCTCTCTCTCTTTTTTTTTTTATTATACTTTAAGTTCTAGGGTACATGTGCACAACTTGCAGGTTTGTTACATATATACATGTGCCATGTTGGTGTGCTGCACCCATTAACTCATCATTTACATTAGGTATATCTCCTAATGCTATCCCTTCTCTTATGAGGCATCTTGATAATGGGGGAGGCTATGCATGTGGGCGAGTAGGAGGTACATGGGTTATCTTTCTACTGTCCTCTCAATTTTGTTGTGAACCTAAAACTGCCGTAAAAAATAAGGTCTTAAAAAATTACAACTATCCATACTTACGTGACTGAACCTATCCCCTTGTCACTGCTTTATTTCTATTCATGTCACTTATCAACATCTGACATATGCATATCTGTTTATTGTTGATGGTCTATCTCTTCCCACTAGAATACAAACCCCATGAGAGTACAGAAGTTTGTCTGTTTTGCTCATTGCTAATCTCCAGAATCGGAGAATTACCTGCTACATAGTAGAGGGTCCATCAATATTTCCTTGTTTGAATTAAATGCCAAAGTATTGGGTTATAATTTCACTATAAAAATATGCACGGATTTTCTAATTAAGGGGAAAACAGACTAACATTTATTGAGCATCCACTAAACACTATGTTATGTGCTTTTTATGTGTTCTATTATTTAATTCTCAAAACAATTCTCAAAACATTCTCAAATGGAATAGGTATGATTGTTATGCCCACTTTATAGATGAGAAACTGAGGCACAGTAAAACCAGTGACTTTGCTCAAGGTCAAATAGCTTAATTTTGGTATTGGTGACGCTAGGATTTGAATCCAAATTTATCTGAATTCCAGAGTTGTGTAATTTCTGTAAATGACCTCCCTGCCAGAACTAATTATTATTTAGTAATTAACTTACTACTAAAAGAAATCATTATTAGAAATTAACTTGCCAAATTAGTTCTTATTTTAATGGGTTTTGAGGAGAGAAAGGGGTAAGGAGGGATTCAAACACAGAAAAGAGAAGTTTCAACTTGTTTGGCTGATGAGCTTCAGGGTAGCACTTAGGGATAGCAGGTTTTGGTGGGAACAGATACCTGTGGGGAAGAGTCAGAGTTAGTGTCACCAAAGGAATCTTCTCCTTCACAGCTGGACTTATCACTTAGGCTTGGCATTAAGGCTTTGGTGTGTAGCCCAGAACCAAAGTAGAGGCATTCCAGTCCCTCATAGGGGAGTTAAAGGACTTGCAACTATTATAAGATGTGAGGTAATAGATATGTTAGTTTGCTACCTTTAGTCATCCTACTATGTATACATATATTAAAACTGCACATTGTACCTCATAAATATATATAAGTATTATTTGTCATTTTTTTCAAAGGCTAGAGATACTGTTCTTTTGCCTGCACTGGGTCCCACACATTATAGCTTACATTCATCTCCTGCATCCTAGCTCTGTGCTTAACCTTACAAAGGGGCAAGGGCTGTGGCAATGGCTTTAACAGTTCACCATCTTTTGCCCAATCTTGGGGTAGCAATGAGGTCTTTAGAGGTGCTAAGCACTAAGGTTATTCCCCTTCTCCTCCCACCATAAAAACATCAAACCTTAAAACAAGTGAATGAAAGTTTTAAAGTTCTCTAATTTTCTCCCATATAATGAAATCAATGATATTTTCCTTTATTTATCAAACACCAATATCTTTCAGAATGTGTTCCTCTTGGTAAGAGATCAGTTGGAGGACAGCTGATTTGTTGGTGCCTTAAGTGGTGCTCATGAACCTTTAGGTAATCTAACACTGTGGGGGATCTGATTAAAGGGGCAAGGCTCTCCAAAATGATTTCCCTGCCTGCCACAGAGCTGTACATTCACGAGCTCTTCTTGGGGATAAAGCAAGGACCTCTGTTAACATTCAAAGGCAGTACTGCTATACACATGACAACCCATTGCAAACAGACAGCAAAGATCCAAGTGGCTGGAGCAAAAGGAACATCAAGTTTGAAGGGTTAGAAGAGAGGCGGGAAAGGTTGGAAGTGTGGTTTGCTGGTAGGAAAGAGAGAGCCTAAGTGAGATGAATAAGTGGGAACCTTTGGGCAGCCAGAGAGAGGCCTGAGTTCTCAAAAGCTGGGTACCCAAAGGAAGTAGGAGCAGAAGCAAATTGACCATTGTGGTAAATATCTCCTCACCTTGGTACTGATGCAAGTGGAAGAGCCTCTGTGGCATGACAGCTAGTACTTCAGAGAGGGGCTAAATAGGTCCTTCATCCTGTCTCTGTATTTCTGCACCAACCTAGGACAAGACTAAAGAGGCAAAACTGTGACCTTGCAAGGAGATAAATCCAGAATTTCATTCACCCCACTAATTCCTCGCCCTCGCCCTTGCCCATTCTTCACACCTAACTCGGTATAAAGTGAGAGTTTTCATGATCACTGAGGATCTTAGGGGGACAGGAGCAAAGTGCCTTGTAGAATTGGAACACACAGGTAGGGAGAGGCAGTTTCTTAGTGAGATACTATCAAATAATGAGTTTAATAAACAAATCCCATAAAGTCAGTGAAACCCCAAAAATAAATTTGAAAATATTTGGATGCCTAAATTCTCTTTTAACCAATGGCAACATTTTTGAGAACTGATTTCTTATTCTATCATTGTATAAATGCTCAATTTCACTGGAAGTATGTTCTCATCTGATCTATATTCTACAACACTGACATTTCTCTTTTCATTCACTCCTAAGCCTATTTGGAGTAAAGACTGCCAACTGTGTCATATTAGCAGTGGCTGTGAAATGAACTATTTTCCACTAGGGGCTAAGATGAGACCAGAATATGGGAAATAAAGTTCGTTTTAAAAATTCAATTTGCAGTAGATGTGTATGAATAATTTATGTGTCCTCACTTTATAACATAATAATTAGGGTACCATCGATTTATTATAAAAAGTTAAAGTATGTTTAACGATACCACTTTATCTGTATATTTAAAATTAAAATATAAATCAAAGGTATTATTAAATATAATTTTACCTTACTATACATTTCAAAGTCCAGGGGTTATTTTATTCCAATGTTCCTAATCTCTTAATTCAGCTAAAAAAAGAGAAGACTCTAAGAAGTGACATGATAAATAATTTAAAGCATAACATTTTATGCCATAATCCTGACAAGAGAAGTAAAAGACGATGTAAAGTGGCAGAGGTTCTAAATTGCTGAAAAGGTATTAGCATTCTTTTCTGAAGTTTTGGTGCATGAAAGTTATGCTTATCAATGCTTTGTAATTGAAAGATTAAGAAAGATTCAAAATTGATAATGGTTCTATTGATTTGTAATGAATTCATAGGATCGCTGTTCTGTCTGCAGCTTGTGACCATGACAAGAAAAAGAGAAAGAAATCTGAGTCCTGGATGTCACATAAGGAGATTGACTCAGAGGATCTGAGAATGGATGTCTGCAGTGATTCATGATGGAGTGGCAATACTAGGAAGAGAAGAAGGAAAAATATCAAGGTCCAAATCCATACTTTCTTCTGTAAAATATTGTATTTTATGTTAACCCAGCATTTTCACTAAACATGTCTGATTATTATTTTTAGCTTATTAATGATACTATAATAGTAGCTAGTTGGTATTTTTCTCCAAGGCATTCTAAACGCTTTGCAGGCACTTCTTTATTATTCTGCACCATATACTTGTCAGGTGACAGTATTCATCACTCTCTCCTCAAGACAATGGGAGAGAAAAACAGAGACAGCAAACAAGGGACGGATGAATAGCAGAACCAGGATTTTAAAAACAACAACAGAAAAATTTCTCAGATTTTCTGATTTCTACTCTAGTATATTCTGCATGAAGCTTTGCTGCATGATGCTTTGCTTCAGTGTATATGATTTAAAATCACCAGCATGTAGTAAAAATCCAACAGAGTGAAATTTTATTTTTTGAAAGTTAATTCATGATGTTTTTGACAGGTGCGAGTTTTCTTTGGCACCTTCATGGGAAGTGAATAACAGTTACCCATATCCCTGAGATGTTGTTTTATATTATAAGAAGTGCAGATTCATTTTGGGGGTGGGTGTGAAGCTAGGGGTTGGGGGCAGTTCTTATCACAGGCTGCCCCCATATAAATGACTTACGACATTTTTAAGTTAAGCTGCCCAAAGTGGGTACTTTTAAAGAGTAGGGGCTTTGAAATTTTGTTAAAAAGATCTTTGTTTTTAAATTTTGAGCAGATTACAAGGTCATCTGTCCATGACATGAAGTGATAAATAAATCTACCCCTTGTGTTTCTTCTTGTTCTGTAACAATGCTTTCTAGTAAAACATGATGCTTTTTGGATTAAAATATCAGCTACCAAGCATGGCTAAGGAAAATAATGTTCTGGTTAATCCAGAATTCTTGTTAATAAAAAGTCACCAGGTCTATGACTGTTTTCAAATACTAACAAAGATAGCAGTACCAGATAGTTGACAGTAAATTGATATTAAGGATACTTAAAATTTTCTCCTTCAATTAGAAGGTGCTACACAATTACACAATGTTGCCAGGGCATCTTAACGAAGAGAGTTTTCCTTGTGCCACAAATGAGCTGAAGTGACAGCTCACAGTTCAGTTGCTAGAACTCTGTATAAGAGGTTTGATGTAAAAACACACAGCAATAATTAATTGCCTTATAGAGAAGCCATTCTTTAAAACTGGCCCCAACTTCTCAGTGTCTTAAAAACACTCATGTCAAAATCGGAAACCATAACCTACAGCATTGCTATGTGAATTCCAAGTCCAATTTAAAGCATCATTGTAGAGACATTATTGGCTCCTGATGTAGCAAAACCATTTCCCTAAGTATCAGGTGCTTTTTTACACCTTGAATTGCTGCTGCTTTTTGTTCTATGACTGGGATTTTCTTTTATTATAATACAGAGGATTTTCGTCTTTTAGTGATAAAAGCCCAAACTGTAATCAATTGATTTAGAAGTCTGTTTATAACTGATGTTACCCTTTCTAGCAAATGTGCTGATGCTTAGTGATATCTGACTTTCCTTTGACAGGGAGATTCTTGGTGATTATAAAAATAAATAAATATTGACTTCCTTTCTTTGAGGGTGACAGAGGTTTTTCAGTCTAAGGCTTAGTTTTTCCTGCTCTCTTCAGAAATCCAAGCTGATGGAAGAGTTGCTTGCCTCTCTAAGGAATAAAGCAAAGGTAAAGGGATTTAGCTGAGATATAGTAGAAATTTTCTGACAATGTAGTAAAACATGGGAACTCATTTTGTTAAATAAAGCTGTGAAATATTAGACAGGGATCGCCCCTTCACCAAGAAGTCAGTCAAGGCTTGATATGGGAGAGGGGAACACCAGTGCAATGTTATATCTAGTCTGTACTTGCCTTCTGATAATTGATTCTGTCACTTTCTCATGTCAGGCCTACATAGAGAAATGAGGAGGATGAAGAGAGAGGACAAAGTAACATATACTATGTCCTCATGACTCTAGGTTTTGAAAACAAATACCTATGAAGCTCTGTCATTCCCACTGAGGTAAATATAATATCCTTAGCCTGACATTTGAAGCACTTCACAATTTGGCACCAATCCATTTTTTTCCAGGCCTCTCTCTCATTCATCTTTTCTAGAGATGTTAGGCCACAAATCATTGTACAGTCTTCTTTTCTCCTAAAATGCACCACAACTTTCTGCCACACACATTTACTCGTACTTAGACTTTTTGGCTCTCCCACTATTTTTTTTTTCTTTTTTTTGAACTTGAATCATTCCACTCTCCTCTCCTTCACTTAGTCCCTGCCATACTAGTCTCTTTTCTCGTCTTCTTTGTTGGACGTGCTCCTGCCTCAAGGCCTTTGCACTTCCTATTCGTTCTGCTTGCAACACTTTGTCACAGATATAGGATGGGCTTATTCCTTCATCTTCTTTAAGATCTTCCTCAAATCTCAAATTTCCGGTGAGGACTTCCTTGACCTCCCTATTTCAAATTACCATCTTCCTGGCCCACTCTATATCACCTATCCTGCTTTACTCTTTTCATAAAGCTATTTTCCATTTTCTGCTATATCATACCATTTGCTTATATATTACATTTATTTTCTGTTTTCCATTGCCACCAGAATTTAAGTCCCATTCAGGAAGAGATTTTTGCCTATGTTCTTCATAGCACCTAGAAACAGGGTGTGACTTGGCGCACTCAACAAATATTCGGTGAACAAATGAATTAATTGATGCTATGCTCTCTGCCTGAAATTTCCCCTCTTCATGTACATCTATCTTTTAAGCCACCCTCAGATGTCACCTCTTTCACGAAGCCTTCTCTGATTTCTCCCAACATTGCCTTTCCCTCCTGTGACTCCCCACGACAATTTCTTCTTTTCAAAGTGAACTTACTGAATTTTCACCTGTGCTGTGACGACCCATGAGTTTTCTTCTTGCTTCTGGTAAATATTCGCTTTCCAAGGGCAGGGCTTGTATTGTTATTGTATTAGTCCATTTTCACGCTGCTATGAAGAAATACCTGAGACTGGGTAATTTATAAAGGAAAGAGGTTTAATTGACTCACAGTTCCACATGCCTGGGGAGGTCTCAGGAAACTTACAATCATGGTGCAAGGCAAAGGGGAAGCAAGGCACATCTTACATGGTGGCAGAAGAGAGAACGCACAAGGGAAACTGCCACTTTTAAAACCATCGGATCTCGTAAAAACTCACTATCACAAGAACAGCATGGAGGAAACCGCCCCCTTAATCCAATTACTTCCCTCCTTCAACACGTGGGGATTACAGGTTCCTCCCTTGACACGTGAGGATTACAATTCGAGATGAGATTTCGGTGGGGACACAGAGCCAAACCATATCAGTTATCCATACCTCTTTCACAAGGACTTAACTTTAAAAGCTCATTTAAGAGTTCTACTTCTGGGATGGTAGCATGAGGAGCTCCACAGACCTGCTCCCTAGTGAAGCAAGCATAACTAATGAAAACTAAAACCAAAAATAAATAAATAAATAAATAAATCTGAAAATTGTCCTAAGGGCATACAGCAGGAAATATTTATTGTAAAAACAAATCTAAAACTCAGAGCAGTTAGAATCTTTGGCACCCGATTCGTGGTCCACTTCCTCTTTCACCTCTCCCCAGCTCAGCTTGATAGAAGCTTTACTCCAGGTGGGTGTGGCCAAGAAATCGCGACTTCCTCTATCCTCAGCTCCAAATCCAGGGATATGGTAATTTACTGGGAGGGGCAAGACACCAGCGTTTCTTATCTGATCCAATTTGGAGTTGAAGATGCTGAGTTCCTGGTGTGTGGCTGAGAATGGAGGGAGCCCTTTCTTCATCCAGCCCACATTCATAGGGTAGAAACTCTACACAAGGCATAGGAGAATTAGAATACTGGAGATGGAGCTATGCTTGCTCTAGCTCACTTGTAGGGCAGAGGTTGCATGCTGGGAGAGACAAGCTGAGAAGATCAGAAGCTACCGCTCCTGCCCAGTCCTTGGAGTATGGCTCAGAGATTTTGGTCACATGGAGAGACAGTCCATAAGAACACAAATTTCTGAAGCTTTCCCAAAAGCTTTCCCAAAAGACTTTATTGAAGCAGAGTATGAAGGAGTTCAAGCCTAAAAGCCTCTTTAATAAAACACAGATTTTCGTAGTTAACAAATAGGAGGCTGGTAGCTCCTTTTAATTAAGAACAGCAAGCGGAACCATAGTATAGCTAGTTCACTAGGGGAAAGCAAGGAAAGACACAGCTAAAAATTGCCCTCCTGGGGTCAGAACAAACCTCAAAAGACTGGCTCAAAAACTAGTCCTGCTCAAATTTAGCTGGATTAGGCTGTGGGGCAATGTTGAAAACAATAGAGAAATCAGCCCCAATTAGTGGAGCATAACAGCTGGATGTGATACTAAGGCACACAGCCTAACGGAGAGATTAGGGAAAGAGACTAAGAGAGCCCTGCTAAAATCACAGTCATTCCAGGATGACTGACTATATGCCCAAGGTGGTATCTTCTGAAGAATGACACCAAAATTTACACACTATGAGAAAAATAGCTTTCACTAAAATAGCCTAGTTAAGTCACAAAACAAGTAAGTAAAAACAAAGACAAGCCTCAGAGAATGGGGAAGGGAATCAATATCTAGAGTTACAACAATGGATTGCCTAAAATGTCCAGGTTTCAACAAAAATTACAAGATATGCAAAAAAGAAACTGGAAAATGTTACCCATATACAGGAAAAATAACACCTCAGGCCGCAGAAACTGCCTGGTAGATGGTGAAGATGTTATACTTAACAGAGAAGGCTTCAGAAAAGCCAAAATAAATATGTCTAAATAAATAAACTATGCTTCAATAAGTGAAGGAATCTTAATGAGATAAAAGCTGATTTTTCATCAGAAACAATGGAGGCCAGAGGCAGCAGGATGACATATTTAAAGTGTAGAAAGGAAAAAAAAAAAAAAAAACAAACCCTATCAATCAGGAATCACATATTTAACAAAACAGTCTTTCAAAAATGAAGGCAAAAAGAAAACATTCCAAGATGAACTAATAATGAGTTTGTTGCAAGAAGAGCCACTTTATGAGAAATATTAATCGAGATTCTTTAGTATGAAAGCAGGTAACCACACAACATAGAGTTGTGCCATGGTATCTGTGGAGGATTGGTTCCAGGATTCCCTGAGGATGCCAAAATTTGTGGATGCTCAAGTTTCCAATATGAAATGATGTAATGTTTGCATGTAACCTACCCACATCCTCCTGTATACTTTAAATCATCTCTACATTATTCCTGTAGTGATACCTAATACAATATCTGCACATCACTTCATTCACAAGGATTCAATGTAATACTCAGTGCATGGCAAATTCAAATTTTGCTTTTTGGAACTTAGTGGAATTCCGTTTTTTTCCTCGAGTAATAATTATTATTATTTTGTGGGACAGTTTCACTCTTTTTGCCCAGGCTGGAGTGCAGTGGTGCAATTTCGGTTCACTGCAACCTCCGCCTCACAGGTTCAAGTGATTCTCCTGCCTCAGCCTCCCAAGTTGCTGAGATTACAGGTGCATGCCACCATGCCCAGCTAATTTTGTATTTTTAGTAGAGATGGGGATTCACCATGCTGGCCAGGCTGCTCTTGAACCCCTGGCCTCAGGTGACCCACCCACCTCAGCCTCCCAAAGTGTTGGAATTACAAGCGTGAGCCACAGCACCCGCCCTCCTCAAATATTATAAATCTGTGGTTGGTTGAATCCACAGATGTCAAACCCGTGCTTGTGGAGGACTGACTGTAATGTGAATCCACATGAAAAAAGAAAGTAATTATGTAATTTTTAAAGATAATATAAAAATATTTTCCTTTGTTATCTTTACTGATTTAAAAAGCAATGGTATAAACTCGTTGTTGCCTTATAACATATAGAAATGTAACATACTTTGCAATAACACAAATGAAGTAGGTAGGAGCAATGTTGTATTAAAGTAAGAAAATGACACCAGATGGTAATTTAAATCCATGAGAACAAATGAAGAGATTCAGAAATGGTAAGTAAGGTTAATAATACAAACTATCTAACATATATATTTCCTTTCTTCTCTCAGCTTCTTTAGAAGACATAAAATTATATACAGCAATAATTATAACAATGCATTATTGGGTTTGTAACATAGATGTCATATGCATGACAATAATACAAAAATGGAGAAGAGGGAACAGAGCTATATAGGACTAGCATTTCTATATATCACTGGAATTATGTAAATCTGAAATAGATTCTCATAAGTTAAGATGTATTTGGTAAGCCCTAGAGCAACCAGTAAGAAATAGTTCAAAAATACAATGAAGAACTCATAAAAGGAATTAAAATGTTGCACAGAAAATATTATTTAATGCAAAAGAAAGCAGCAAAGAAGGAATAGTGGAACAAAAAGACATGAGACATATAGATAGCAAAAAGTAAAATGGCAGATGTAAATCCAACTATACATACACACACGCGCACACACACACACACCCCCATATGCACACATACACTCACATTTTTGCTTCTTTCATTTTGGCCCTAGGGAAATAGGAGAATGATGAAAGTAGAAAAAAAGGAGGCCTAAATTGAAAAATTGAACTTCTCTATGTCAATTTTCATTGCTGAAGTATATATATTAGTCTGTGTACTCCAGTGGGTAGGTAGTATGCTATAGTGGAAAAACCGTAGTCTTGGAAATAAGACAGACAAGACCATAAACAAGTTACTTAATCATTCTAACTTTTAGTTTCCTCAACTACCAAAAAGAGATGAAGTAATTTACCTGGCAATGTTGTTGTGAAGACTCAATCTGTGCTTCCTAAACCTGGTTGATAATTGGAATTCACAAGTATGTGATGAAACTTAAATTTGCCTCCCAGTCCAGATAGCAAACTCCCTGGTCCCTCTTACAAAAAACAACCACTGTTGTCAGTTTCTTGTATGTTCATCCAACACCTGAGGACCTTATGTAAAAATAAACAAATTGTATTTTGTTTTTATTTATTTACTTGATGGTCTTGCTCTGTCACCCGGACTGGAGTGCAATGGTGCAATCATAGCTCACTGCAGCCTTGAATTCCTAGGCCTCAAGCGATCCTCCTGCCTCAGCCTCTCAAGTAGCTGGGACCAAAGGTGTGAGCCACCATGCCCAGCTAATTTTTTAATTTTTTGTAGAGACTGGGTCTCACTAGGTTGCCCAGACTGGTCTCAAACTCCTGGCCTCAAGTGATCCACCTCAGCCTCCCAAAGGCCTGGGATTATGGGCATAGACACCACACCCAGCTAAATTGTATTTTAAAATTAATTTTAATTGTTTTTGAAGAGGAAGTGTATTTATATGGTTTGAGAGAAGGAAAATGAAAGTATAAAAAGTACTCAGTGAAATATCTCCCTTCTATCTCTACCTAGTACCACCGTCTCCCACAGGCAAATAATACGATAAATTTCATGCATATTTTTCCAACCAAATACATATTGTTCTTCTCCTCAACCTTTTTTACACAAATAGAAGCATCCTATGCATGTTGTTCTGCAACCTGTGCTTCTCCTTTAACACTACACATTGCAGATACTTCTATATCGGCACATAGACAGTTTCCTCATTTAGTTTTCAAACTGCATAGCATTTCATCATATGGATGTTTCATAGCTCATTTAATCAATGTCCTAATGATAGATAACTAAGTTGCCTTTTGATCAAAGCAAGCATTTGTTAAATGTAAAGTAATAGATGCACATAGTGAATATTTCTATGTGTAAAGTGAATTGTCTTAGTTATTGGTGCAGTAATGCTTTGTAACAACCCCCTTCTCCCAACACAAGGTATAAGTGGCACATAACAATAAATATTTATGTTTCTTGCTGTCTGTAAGTCCATTGGGGTTCAACTGAGCTCATTTGGGCTTGGCCTAAAGCTATGGGTTGCTTTCAGATGTACACCACATATCTCATCATTCTCCTTGGACCCGGATCTATGCAGGACTATTGGTGGATGGCAAAAGCACAAGAGGCCAAGCTGCTAACATCAAGTCTGCTAATATTTCTTGGGTCAACTCTAGTGGAGTGGGAGGTACTCAAAGTCTCAAGTTAAAGAGTGTACATGTACAATTTTTTAATAGTGATGGTGTGAAGAACTAAAATGATAATCTAATGTCCCACATAATACATAATGAAACACAAATTGGCCTCTCACCCCCATATTGCCAATCACCTCCCCTTCCAACAACCATTATTGCCAGTTTCTTGAGTATTCATCCAGAAATACTTTGTATATATGAGTATGTATATATCTACAATTTCAATAGATGTTGTCACTTTGCTCTCCAGTGCAGTTGCACTAGTTGACATTCTAGATAACTGAATGAGAGTGTCTATTTCTTCACATGCTTTCCTACATTGTATACTATCAAACATTTATTATTTGCCATTATGGTCTAGGTTGCAGTTACTTCTCAATTTATGTTTGCCCACTTGCATTGTTTAAATGTGTAGTATCTATTCATGTCATTTGCCTATTTTTCTTTTGGGCTGATTTTTTCCCCCCAATTGATTTGTAAGAGCCCTTTATATATTTATAAAATTTTCCCTTTGTTTAAGGAATTTCAGTTTTTCTCCCAATTTATAGTTTGCCTTTTGTGTATGGTGTTTTTTCTTTGCAGAAATTTGTACATAGTAAAAAGTATCAATCTTTTTCTTTTTGGTTTATGGATTTTGAGTTTTGCTTATAAAATTGTTCCCCACTTGTGGAACTTTTTTTTTCTCAAAGCTATTTATCCCAATTGATAACATTTTAAAAAGTTTGACCTTACTAAATGGTTATCAGCTCTTCTCACCATTAATCATGAGAATATACCAAGTGCCCAAGATTTGGCAAACTATGTAAAGTTCTGTTCTTAATATTATTAGGAAGATGATATACTAACTCTACTCTAGTGGGCCATGGGAATTGATGTATTTCTTCAGCAGCAGTAATTCTTTCATGTAACCTAGGGTATTTTTGCCAAAAAGGCCATCTGTAGGTAGGGGCATTAACCATAATTTGATCAGCCTTCGTCATGAAATAGATTTGGTCTAATTGCCCTAAACAGATATGACCTTGGCCTTGTTCTTAGGTGCTTATCATATGACAAGATTTCATGATTAGCAACTGGGATAATTACACTCACTGCTTTTTTCCTTTCCTGGGCCAGGCAGGATTGAAAGATTTTCTTGAAAAGCCTTCTCAAATGTTAATGTGCATACAAAGTTACCTAGGGATCTTGTTAAAGTGCAGATTCTGGAACAGTAGGTCTGGGGGTGGGGCCTGAGACTGCATTTCTAACAAGGTCACAAGTGCTCCTGGTCCATGGAAAACACTTCAAGAAACAAGGTGCTAGACCATGAGGTCTCACCCAGTCTTTTCTAAAAGTTCATTGGTTCCTTCCTCATTTTCTTGGCATCTTATTCCTTTTTGGATTCTTTGTTCTTACTTTCCTGAACTCCTTTAAGATCACTTTTAAAACCGTAAAACAGACTGGTATGATTGGCCAAACAAGCAGCCCTCTTTGATGAATACCAAGAGCCCCTCTCCCATTCAGAAAAAAATCTACTGATCTACCATGGCGCCTTGTTTTCAATTCTGGGGAGTCTTCTTAAAATTTCTGGTGAAGGGTGATGTAACCCAGGAAAGTAAGGTTAGTCATACTAGTTAGGCATTAATCAGACTGGAGCACCAACCATCCTCAGCAGAGAGAGTACTGAGAAAAGGATAGGTACACAAGGGAGTAAGTTTTGGTAGGGTGGAAGGTGCAGAACTTGATACATAAAGGCACTGGGTATTAGAGTGAAGTTGGGTCAAATTGGTTGTATGTGCCACTGCACTCTAGTCTGGGTGACAGAGCGAGACCCTAGATACAGAAAGATGATGAAAGGAGAAACCAACAGGACAGGAAGAGGTTTGCTTTTTATTTTAAATGTATTGTCTACTTGATGATTTGCCTAGGGATCTTATTGGCTAGGATCCTAAATGAGCTCCCCTTACCCTGACTGCTGGCTCCTTAACACCCCAATATAAGTGAAGGGTCCCGTGGCTTGATCAAATGGCTTCATCCATGGACAGCCCTGCTGGTCAGCTAAAGCCCAGGGCCCGGGGGCTAGTGCCATGCTAAAGGGCAGACTGGAGGTGCCAGGGATCCAACCAGAAAGGAAAGACTTGACCAGGTTGTATCCTTCCACCAAGGGGCCACCCTGTGTTGCTGCCTGCCATACCTGCACCTAACTGGTTGGAAGCACCTGGCAGTTGGCATTCAGGACCACTAACAGTAAGGTAGGTGCGGAGGGGGTTGGCCGGAAGTGGTAGTGAAGGTTGCACAGGGCCAGCCGGCAAGCATAGGGAAGTTTGTATTTGCATGAGCTCCGTAGGCAAGGAGAAAGGGAAAATTCGCTGGCTATATCCCTTCAAAAGAATGGGCTTTCATCTGAAAACGAACTGTTAAAAAAAAAAAAAAAAGAAAAGAAAAGAAAACAGAAGCAGGACATCTTCTGTTTCAAAAATACAGGCCATTTTCCCCCTCCCATGTATATAAACAACGAAAACCAGGAAGGCCGAAGGTCCTTTCCTTTCACACCCGACCTCTCTAGATCCCCAACTTAACCCCGATTGAAGAAGAAATTTTCCAGGATGGGGGTGGGATTTTGCTGGATTTGTCGAAAGAGATGGTCCACAGGGGAGGAGTGCATAAACTTGGCAAGAGAGGCGAGAGAGGGAGAATAACCTTAATCATGCACAGGCTCTGGCCTTAACAGTTGAGTGGATGGTGGACCGAGGCCAAGCGGCCAAAGAAGTGGAGTAGAAAGGCGCGAGTCAGCGCTGCGTGCCACGTACCAAACGCTGAATTCTCCCACCTGGGCCCTGTATCCGTCTCTCGCTCGCTCCCTGTGGCTAATGCAGAGCGATGGAGCAGCCTCGGGAGAACAGCTAGAGAAAGCTCGGAGAAAGACAAATTAATAGGAGCTCAGCGCAGCAGCAAATGCTGGAGAACAGCGCTCAGCTGACCCGTTAAATGAGCAGTCCTGTAAAGTGTGTTAATCAGTGCGGCGCCCGAGAGCCCAGGGAAACACTCCGAGAAGATACCTGGCGTGGCAATGGAACTCTTCAATGCTGCGATCTAGGAACACTGCTAGTCCTGGGTCGTAGTCCCTCTCCCCCGTCTCGCTTAAAGAGAGGGGTTCCTGGGTTGCATGACGTTGGAGAGCAGGTGGTCAGATGCATGGTTGGTGAGCCCCTGGAGCATGCAGAATGATAGAGGCCAGGGTTCTAGCTGCAAGCCCATCCCTGCGTCCCAGTACATTAACTGCCTGCCCCATGATTGGCGGAACTGGAGAACCCTCAGACTTAAGGATTTTATAGGTGGCAGGGGTGGAAAGAAGAGTTCTCTCCGGTCCTGGAAAGCTCGAATTATAAGAAAAACTAGGTGGTTTGCGACTTTAAAAGCAAGTTCCAGTCTCCGGGGAACCAAGCAGGTGAACTCTTGACTGAACTAGATACCTGTTCTGCGGCTAGAACTGCAGACCGGGAGAGCTAAAAACTTTTAGTGGCTTTCCACACCTGCACTCATTTGAGCGCTCACCCCAATCCTGTTCGCCGGCCTACTCTAGTAAGGACGCTAGACGGCGCTGCCGGGACACGCTTTCCTTCTCCCGAGAAAGGTAAGAGAGAGCGCTTTTTTTTTTTTTTAACCAGGGGATGGGGGACTTGGGGTTGGCAGCCTTTCTCAATCTGCCTCCCCTCCCCGCGCTCCCAAATCTAAAGGGGTGTGGAAGAGGAGGAGGAGCAGAAGCAGCTCTTTTCGTGACGCGCCAGAGCGCTTCTCTCTAATTCCCACCTCCTCCCCTGTGCAATCAGTCAGCCAGGAGGCACCAAACTGTTAGCGACAAAAACGCAGCTCTCGGTGACTCCCACTACCCTCCCACCCGCACTCCAGGCATATTTTGGAGGCGGCAGGAGTGGTGGCAGGATGTGAGGCGAGCCTGGAGCTCATTTCCAGGCGCCCCTCCCTCTTCGGAACTAAGGGAGACTTACAGGCTTTTGCTCACTGACTGTAGGGTTCCCGGGAAAGACTGGGGAAGTGAACAGGAGGGAGGGAGGTGGACAGGCAGAGTCTGCACCTGCCTCCTGCGCCTCCCTTAGGGCGACAGGGCAGCTGGTGTTTCGCTCCTTCTGGAGTGTGCCTACCTCGCAAGTGGCTCGAGGGCCACAGGCTGAGGCGCCCGCGTCCCGGCGTGCACCGCTTGGCCGAGGCAAGGTGTTGCTGGAGCAAGGCTGCTCCGAAGCGAAGTCGCGCAAAAGGAAGAGTCTGGGAGGCAGGCGACTTAGGAGAGTCTAGTCACTAAGAGACAGAGAGAGGCGACATCTGCCATTCTAATTGCGGAGCTGAGTGATTTAGAAACCCTCCTTAACTCTCCCTTTCCAGCTTTCCCCAAAGTCCACAGAAGCTCTGCTGAACTCTAGAAATCTTCCCTGGCCGGGGGGAAGTTTCCTAGCATCCTCTTTGGCTAAGACAGGTAGTGGAGAAAACAGTCGGGGCTGTACTGGACGCTGTTTGGGGGAGACGCGATCTTCCTCTCGCCCCCTCCAGCCACTCCGACTGCCCGGGAAGTCCCAGCCCGCGCTCTCCGGAACCTGGCTCGCCATCTCGCCCTGGACATGGAACTACGCATCTGAGACCTGCTGGACGTTTTGCTGGCTGTTTTGCGAGACTCAGGTAATGCCCGCTCGCAGAGCTGGAGAGTTGACTGGCAAGGGCCAGGGGAGAACGCGCTGCGCTCTCAGGGCAGGCCGCAGCCAATGGAGGCTTTATCTCTCCTGCGGCTCTGGTCTCCGCGCCTGGAAATTTGCCAGTTGGCTTTCTCTTCCTTTAGCCTTCCCAGAAAGTTTAGGGAATAGAGCTCCAAAGGCCAGGGGTTCTTCGGCCTGGGAGGAGCGTGCGCCGTCCCTCAGGTGCCCGCGAGCCAGTGCGTTGCGTTTCCGCGGCGGGATCTTCATGCTCTCTGCGGCTGGCGCGCGGGCTCTGCAGCCTGAAAGGCAATTTCCAACTGGGCGCTTCTGACTGCCCACATTTCTGCCCGCAGCTGGTAGAGCAACCGGAGCTGGGAAGAGGTTCAAGGCGGCTCCTGGGTGGAATAGTGAGGGGTTGCCCAGCAATACGCTGCCGCTCCTGGGGATTCCCACCAAGCACTAGACAGGGGAGATCGCTGGGTATCTGGGGCCATCTCCGTGCTCCGGCACTGAGAGCCTGAAGGTACTTCCCCTGCGGTTCCCGAGACGCCCCCTTTCCTCTTCCCGCAAGAATCCCCGATACCCCTAGAGTGGGTTTCCCAGGTCCCCACTGCTGCTCAGGCGTGAGCATCTGCCCGCGCCAAGTTGCGCTTCAGACTCCTTGTGAAGGAACCCTAGAGTGGGAGAGTAGGCATAGCCACTCGCGAGTGGCTCGCCTTGCCTCTCTGGGCTCGGGATTGGAGCAAACAGCTTGATCTGTCACTATCAGACGTTTAAGAAAAATGCTTTGGTAAGGAGACCCTGGCAAGGGAAACGTGTATTATAACAAATGTCTGCTTCAGGGGTTTCTCCTGGTCTCTGCAGCCATCCCCTTGCCATCTGTGCCACCCAAGGACTTAGAGACATTAGTAAACAAGTGTTCAAGATTTTCCCCTTGCCACCCACATAAGTTGTGACTGCACAGAAGTGCTGGAAAAGTACTTCTCAGTTGAAAGTTACTCTAGAGCCTACCACGGGTGTTTTTTAAGGGGGAGTCTATTTAGGAGTATCTTGTCCCCGAATGAGGAAGTGGGACCTGCCCACCACCACTACATTCAATCGAATGTGTAGATTTCCAAGAAGGAATCCTTCTTTCTTTTCCTGGCCAGGGGAACCAAGCTGTAGATTATTAAACATGAGGCACAGCTGGGAACAGACCCAAGGAAGTAAGGAGGGAGGGAAGGACACGTTTCTGAGCCTGCAAGTTCAGCGGACGTCCTACAGTTCAGGAAGACTACCTCAGTTACAGAGTCCCTGGAAAGGAAGGAGTTAAGTTTTCCGGGCAAGTGTCTGGGACTGGGGTCCATTTTCCCACTGACATCCTCATCTCCCACCCCACCGCGGCTGACCCAAGGTTTTGGCTCCATCTCTTAGCCGCCCCATACGGTGTGAACTCTCTAATTTGCGGGCCGCCCTGGGCTAGACAGCTCACAATTACCTGCCGTGGAAGCAGATGATTTGGGGGCACTAGTATCCATGCACTGTTGTACCACTGGGCTCT
The DNA here is from genome assembly GCF_000951045.1 of Mandrillus leucophaeus. Lineage (NCBI taxonomy): Eukaryota > Metazoa > Chordata > Mammalia > Primates > Cercopithecidae > Mandrillus > Mandrillus leucophaeus. Next base: position 526,955 of record NW_012109075.1, read on the forward strand.
TTGCCAGCAGGGTCTCAGATACTTAGGCTTTCCCCCCTTCTTGCCGCACAGAACGCGTTCTTCTCCATGCTCCCGGCTTCCCCATAGATAGCAATTGGGCAACTACCCTGGGACCTAGGGAGGGTGAAATTCCTAAGTATTCCTGAGCCTAGGCTTCAGCAGAAGTGCCCATCTTCGTCACTTGCATCCTTTCCACTCCTCTTCTCCGCGGAGCAACCCCCCTGCTCTATGGCCAGTACAGTCGCACGGCGCGGCTGCTGGACCCGAGGCGGCGACTCCAGTTTTGAGCCACCTGCTTACAGTTAGCTCTCCAATTTGAGGGTTGCCCTGGGGTAGACAGCCTGCAACTACTGCGGTGGAAGCTGCTGATTTAAATAGCGTTTAAATGTGGATAAAGGGCTGTGGCATCAAAGGCTCCTGACTTGCCCACTCTAACCCCAGCTGATCTGAAGGAGAGACAAGTTGCCACCAAAGCTGCCTTCGTGACAGACAGCTGCGGCTGCTTCTGCTTCTGCCCTATAGGTCAAGGCCAGACCTTTAGAGCAGTAGGGTTGAGGATTTCAATCGGGCTTTGTGAAATAGCCTCTGCTGCTCTCTCTGATATCTGGCCAATCTTAACTCAGGTTGAGCAATCGGCCATTTTTAGTTTCTGCGGGGCTTCTACCACTTTGACCTCTCTGTGCAGAGGCTAAAGGCGCTGGTCAGGGGTGGTGGATATCAGGGTGCTCCTGGACTGTGGCATTTACAGGTAAAATCAAGTCTGAATCTTGATTTACCCATTCATATCCTGAGAAATAGTTCCTCAATGGTGTAGAACATTCTTGTTTGCCAATAACTGGCAATAGAGTCCATACACGCATATGCTGCTTACTAGGGTGAACTGATGGTGAGATAACCTGGGGAACAGCCCCTTATAGCCATCTGCAACATGTCTCCACAGCTGCAAAGCCCATTGAAATTTTATTTAGCTTTAAAAAGACATGCTGTAAAGAATCTCACCATATAAAAAAGATGAATTATGAAGTGACTATTCCAGCATTGTTTAAAACAATAAACTTCACTTTACACTGGCTTCCACAGTTTATTGAAGTGTTTCAGTGCAAACATTTGCTGTTTGGGAAGAAGGGGAAAGATTGGGAAGGTGAAATGAGTTAAAATATGGTTGAAATGATCGTATACTTTGGTAAAACAGAATTTTGTGTTCACATCTGTGCCTTAAATAAAATCATCACTGTGTGCAATGTGACAGCCTGAGTAGATTCTGTGACAGGTTGTAGCACTATGGTGAAACCAAAGGGGAACATACATTTATCCTTTGTATTTGGAAATTTCCTGTAACTGCAGCAGTAATGATTACAACTGGGACTGTTGGAAGACAGATGTACACACTGCCTTCTTCATTTGAGAAGTAACATAACCTCCTTTGTGAAAATGCACTGTAATCAAGTGGAAGAGATAAAAAGTCCCAAGTTTGAGGTCTTCACTAATAATATATAAAAGAAAAATCATTGCCAAACCTCGAGGTGTGGACTAACAGGAATTTTTCAGGGATGTTTTCTAGCTGTAGTCAGAAACTCACACCTTTTAATCTCTGAGAACTGTCCCTTGATCCTAGGTCAGAAAGCTGTGATTGGAGCCAACTTGGTAGAGGAAGATAAATGTGGAATATGCAATATGTACTTTAATTATCCTGAGCTAGGACTTGAAAATAAGCCTCTCATTATCTTTAGACTTGGAGCTGCAAGTGCCAAGGAATTTGCCAAAATAAAATGTGTCTGTCCAGGCCTGGCATGGTGGCTCACATCTGTAACAATCCCAGCACTTTGGGAGACTGAGGCAGGAAGATCACTTGAGCCCAGGAGTTTGAGATCAGCCTTGGCAACATAGTGACACCCCACCTCTATTTTAAAAATGTGTCTAATGTAAGGCCTGATGCAAAGACGTAACACATGGATCCATCTGGCCAAAGCTACCGCTATTTGGGTTGGTTCACTTTGAACTAGCTCCTAATGAGATCAGAGGCACTGGAGTGAGTCCACTGTGGGGCAGTTTCTTTTGGGCTTCCCCAGCCACAGACATGGTTCCAAATCTTTTGTCAAATGATCTAAATACATATTCTCTGTGCCAAGGAGCCTAGATTTAGTAGCCCTCTTGCTTTATTTTTCCCATTAATTTCACAGCTATACCTTGGCTTCTCTCTTGAGTTTCAAAATGTTTTTTAGCTGGTTTGCTTTATTCCTCTATTTGGGTGTTGTGTTGGCATAAAAATGTATTAAAACACTGGCTTAACATTTTCCCCCAAGCAAACCTTTGTTTTTTGTCTCTTGCTTTTAATGAGGTCCTCATTCTCTAACCCTAGCACTTCTGATCTCATTCATCTGTGACTGCTCTTGTGTGCCTCATCCATCACTACCTCATGCATCCTGTCTTTTATTAAATGCCCTGAATTCTGTCTCTAGAATAGGTTTTGTCCTTTGCATTTGTACTGCCACCACTTGCAGTTAGGTCTTCTAGATTCTTGATCTGGCCTGCTACAAAAGTCTTTTCTTGCTGTCTTTGATCTGCTCTCTAATTCAGTATATCCTACATGTTAGGATTAATCTTCCTGTAGCTCATGCAGTTCTTTATTCAAAAGTGTTACTTAGTGAGTGTTTGTTAAGTCATACAGATTGTTATTGAATCTAAAATAGTTTCTAACAATTTGAGTTGCCTGATGCAATAAATAAGTTGAATTGTAACCTTAGGAAGTGATATGGTTTGGCTGTGTCCCCACCCAAATCTTACCTTGAATTGTAATAGTCCCCACATATCAAGGACAGGGCCAGGTGGAGATAATTGAATCATGGGGCTGATTTCCCCCCTACTGTTCTTGTGGTAGTGAATAAATCTCACAAGATGTGATGGTTTTATAAATGGGAATTCTCCTGCACAAGCTCTCTTGCCTGCTGCCATGTAAGACATGCTTTTGCTTCTCCTTTGCCTTCTACCATGATTGTGAGGCCTCCCCACCCATGTGAAACTGTGAGTCCATTAAAACTCTCCCTTTTATAAATTACCCAGTCTTGGGTATGTCTTTATAAGCAGTGCGAGAACAAACTAATACAGGAAGTTCTCTAACATTGCAGGTGAGTACATAGCATGGCCAACCATTTGGTGGGAACTCAAACAACAGATTTGGGATATATGTTTCCTAACCCAGAAAGTCTATATCATCCTTTCAACATCCAGGGACCCAAATAGTGTGTTGTTTCCTATCAGTTTGCCTGCTGAAATTACACCTTTTAAAAATTATTAGAATGGTGTTTTATAGTCTTCTGTTTGTTAACAGTCTATTGCTATGCCCAAATAGGTCATTTTGCTCTGGCTTACTTGGGTGTGTGTCACTCTAGGAATCAGCTAGATCATTGTATTATGTTATGAATTTTTAACATTTATGTTGTGCTTGCTTTATACTTTGGGGAATGCCCTTCCCCTTTCTTTACCTTGCTTAATATTTATAATTATCTGTGAGGTAGATGGTCTGTCCAAGTTGGGAAACTTTGTTTAATTGACATCACAAAGCTAGTATTGCTCTGGGGTCCTGGCTCAGATAGCACTAGACTAAAGGGATTTTATTCTCTCCTCACTAGCTGTAAAATCAAGTCCAAATTCTTTGGCCAGAAGTTTAAGGCTCTTTAATATTTAGTCTCAGTCTACCTAGTAAGCCATATTTCTCACTACCTTCCTGTTTCGCATAATTAGCCAGACTGGATCACTCATCATTATCCAGTTATAACCTTTGTTATCTATTTTTTGTGCCCTTGCTTATGCCATTCTTTTCCCTGGAGTATTTTTCCTCCCAATTTCCATCTCTTCTGCCTGTTGAAAACAAACCATATTCAAGAAACAGCTTAATGCAGCCCTCCCTAATTTATCTCTCATACCTCATAGCTAAAATAATCTGTCCCTTTTCTTTTTCTTTCTTTTGTTTTAGACAGGGCCTCACTCTGCCACCCAGGCTGGAGTGCAGTGGTATGATCACAGCTCACTGCAGCCTTGACCTCCCAGGCTCAAGCAATCCTCTCACCTCAGCCCCCAGCACCCGGTAGCTGGGACTACAGGTGCATGCCACCATGCCCAGCTAATTTTTGTATTTTTTTTTTTGTAGAGATATGGTTTTGTCATGTTGCCCATGCTGGTCTTGAACTCTGGGCTCAAGCCACCTGCCTGCCTTGGCTTCCCAAAGTGCTGTGATTACAGGTGTGAATCACTGTGCTCAGCAATCTCTCCCTTTTCATAACTCTCTTGGCATATTGTTGATTCTTCTTTTATGATCTTCACCTTGTTCTGCAACCATTATTGTTATTTTTGTATCACTGTATCTCCTCTACTTAATTTTAAACTTTTGGAAGGCTATCTTTTATTCTGCAGAGAGCCAAGGGTATAGGAAGCATCTGTTCCATATTTATTTAATTGAGCTGCCTTTGAGATCTCAGTGTCAACCTTAGCATTTTACTATGTAAATGATAGTTTCAGGTTAAGCAGGAAATTGCCAAATCTATTATTTGCCAATAATGTCATGAAGCAGTATAATAGGACACTGATTTTTAAAACAGCTGTGCTCTAGAAGTGCTCTATTCAATAAATATGCAGTTGTATAAATTTAAACTGATTACAATTAAATAAGACTAAAAATTTCAGTTCTCAGTCACCTAGCCACATTTCAAGTACTTGATAGCCACATAAGGTCAGTGAATACCATATTGGAAAGTACAGCTATAGAACAGAAAGTTCTATTGGGTAGCACTATTATACAACAATAGTTCTTAACACTTGTTTCCACCAAAAACGTGTTCATAAAGGTGACTGCTTTCATGGGTTTATGCAGAATTCCCAGTGTCATAGTGCTGCCACTTTAATTCCTTCTCAGAACACAAATTAGTAACATTACAGGAATCACCTTGACTCTGTTTGGGAGACAGATAATTATGTCACGTCAAACACCAAAATAAATTCCAGATAAAATTCTGAAGAAGAAAAAATTATAAAGAACTTGATCTATCACATATAACTTATATTGGAAATTACAATGATTAAAATACTATGGTACTTGTGTAGGATCAGACACATTACTATAACAGAACAGTGTCCAAAGAAATAATCTTAAGTATATTATGGATTTTAAGAAATGACAAAGAAGGATTTCAAATCCATGGGTTTGGGGGCAAAGATAGATTTTTCAGTAAATGTGATTAGGACAACAGCTGGTCATTGAGGGGAAATTTAATAAAGCTACATCTATACTCACTATTTAAACCAAAGTTAATTCCAGCTGACTCAAATATTTAAATGTAAGAAAAACTATAAAGACACTTAAAGATATTTTAGATTATTTGAAAATCTATATGATTACAATTTAACATTTTATTTTATAATATGTTTACTGTCTTGAGATGGAGAAGGTTTTTCTAATTATTTTATGAAGACTGAAGGCTTAAAGGAAAAGATTGATACATTTAACCTTCAAAAAAGTCTTTTTGGTAAAAAAAAGTACCATAATCAAGGTTAATTAAAAAACTAGGAAAAATATCTGTGACACATAACAATGGGTAGATATTCTTAACATAAAATAACTTCTACATATTAATTACAAAATAAATCTAATAGAAAAATGGGGAAAATTCATTAATAGAATACTCACCAAAAAAGGAATACTAAACTCACTTTGCAAATAAAAACTAATAGTTTTCACATATAAGATTAAGAAGGCTTCAAAAACCAACATAAAACATGGTGTTGGCAAACCTGTGGGGATATGGATGATCCAATGTACTGTTTAAATTGGTCCATTTCCAAAGGTTGGGTGGGCAATCTATAAAAATGTAAAATGCCTTCTATGATTTAGCAATTTCACTAAGTATTTATTCTAAGAAGATAAATGCAAGTACCAAAACCTGTATACGCAAGGATGTTCATTAATGTTTAGTTTATACTGGCAAAGCTTTGAAAACAACATAAGTGGCTCTAATAGTGTATTGACTAGGTCAGTTGGAATGTATCATTTTAATCAATTACTTGGACACATTAAAAATAATGCAGACCTACATTTATTGATATGGAAATATATCCATAAATACAATTTAATGGAAAAGATAGCTTACAAAGCAGCATAATTCAATTTTTTCACTTGTTTATGTATTTCTGTACATCTATGTGTGCATATAAGCATATGAAATGTATAGAAAGTTTTTCACCAAAATGTTATTTATAGGCGGAAGGACTTTGAATTTTCTTTAAAAAATCAGCCTATGCTTTTGTTTATTTATAGTGAAAATAATACAAGCATATATTTTATAATGCATTTAAAATGCTTATGGTACTCAATACTCTGCTTAAGGCACAGTGGCAGTTATTATGCTTATATAATGTATAAGATAAGCTAGTCAAAGTTAAATGTGAACTTCAGAAGGATTCAAGTGTTAAATGTAAAAAAAGGAAAGTATATAATAACTAAAATATAATAAAAGTAACCTGGGAGCAGGACTTTCTATTAATAATAAAGGAAGAAATAAGAAAAATCAGTAGAGCATTTTACATAAACATCGAAAATGTATACAGTTATCGAAGTATTTTACATGCAGGTGAGTTCATGCCAAGATATGTGGCATCTGCCCCTATCTTATGAGGCTTTATCCTTGTCTAGTTAAAGCAGAAAATTACACTACATGGTCCTTTCCCCACATTCCCCAATCCATATTCCTCTAGAGTCACTGCAAGTGTTACCAGAGCTAGCTTGTAAAATACTTAAATAACTGTATATATTTATAGGATATATACAATAGGTTTATAATATAAAAAATAAAAGTCCAAATAACACCTTATTATTTGTGGGTGGTTAGCTGATGGAAAGTTATATTTCTGAGCTAATATAAACCTTTACATATCAAGTATTACAATTCTTTGTTCCGATTTATCTTATATGTTTATCCATATACATTTTCGATGTTTACATTTAACACTTGAATCCTTCTGAAGGAAGCACAAATAATGATAGCTAACACTTAGTGGAGACTAATTATATTTGGGTTCTATTCTAAGTACAACTTTATATGTATTAACTCATTTCATATTAATAATCTATTTTACTTGGAAGTAGGTGGTACTTTTATTACAATTTTTAGATGAGGAAACTGAGACACAGAGTTCAGTAATTTGCCTAAAGTCACAAAGCTATTGAAATGGCTGTTCTGGGGTGAGAACTCAGCCAATCTCACTCTAAAACCTATGCATTTAAACGTGGCACAAAAATATATATACTGAGAGTAGTAACAGATACTATTTAGTTCAGTTATGTAGCTTTCAAATTTTCTACAATTAGGATATATTACTTCTATAATCACAAAAATATATATTAAAAATTAAAGCTTCAGATGGAGTCATAGACATAGCCCTCTCAACTCTTCAATTTCGTCTTTATGTTCTTTTTTTTATAAAAGTATCCTAAGGCATTTTACCATAGGATATATCATTTTGAAGGCCTACTTAATATTTGGAGGTGTTAATTGCAGTCTGTTGACCAAAGATAATTGCATTTTGCAACCAGAAGGGATGATGGGGTAAAATCTCTGAAACTTTTGCTTCGGAGTCTAAAATGTACAGTTATTTCCCAATTGAACCTAATAACTGCTTTATAATATTTCCTCTGTTATCCAGCCTAAACGTCGTAGTATTCTCCTTTTGCTAATATCTTCATCTGATTCTAGACTCATTATCTTGTCACTAAAGCTGCCTACAACACCTCCCTCTCCGTCTTTGGATCAACTAACCACCACTTTCTCTGTTCCAACATCTCTATGGCTGAACTCCTCTAGAGAAACTCATACCTGTGCCAGAAACAGTACATGGTCTAAAACCTCATTTGGGCCCTGCAGAGGTGCTAGGAAGACTTTTTACGTGTACATATTCAGCTTTCTTTCCCATCTGTTTCCCACGGTAGTTATTTCGTACACCCACTGCTCATCTCAGACTACATTTTTCCATTCAGGCTGTTGTTCTTGCCTTTGACTTCACTTTCAGACTTGACTTTGTAACTCCATTCATTCTCTCGCCTTCTCCCCTTCCCTTCCCATACTCACCCAATTCCCTAGTGTTTTGTTCAAAGTGAGTAATTCCACTGGATCTTGTGTTTAAGAGTTCCATGTCCTCAGTTATCCTGTTTTCTCTGGGAAGTAGCAGTAGTTGGGAAGGAAGTCTGAATAACCAATTGGAGCATTGGAGCTTGGGGGAAAGAGGTCATTAATACAGAAGAATATTTAGGTAAGAGTGAGAGTTCCAATGAGGTTAGGGATCATGACTTTATAAGTGATAACAGTCTACACAGCTGTGCAGTTTTTTCAAGCTCTGCTCAGGTGTAAGAATGGAGGAAGTGGACAGTTGTGTTGATCCAGAACTGAGTTTTGCCAGGATCCATCGCAGCAGCAACATAATGAGAAGGTGAAGATATTAGTACAAGTTGTGGAAATGATGGATTATGAATTAAAACTCTATAGGGAAGGAAGCATCAGGGACTGATAAGTAAGGTAAAAACTGGTTGTGAGGTGGGAAGAAAGCACAAGGGTGGTCGGGGTCTGTATAAGGAGGGCACAAGGGCAGGGTGATGATGCAGCCCAGCAGTGACTAGGGCTTATGTCAGGGGAGCATCTGAGGAATGGTAGCCTTGCAGGGGTCAGGACCCATACAGGGTGGGGTGGCAGTTTGGCAAGGCCGGATAGTTGACTACATGCTGGGAGAATGAGCAAATAAATATATTAAGAGTAACAGGAGTGAGCTTCTCGCTGTCATAGAAGGCAGTTACAAATATGAAAAGGGGGAAGGCTAGAAGGGACCCTATCGTTTTGAATTGGAAGTATCAGAGTCATTCATGGCTATTTCTGTCTCCATCTATGTATATATTTATGTTTCTATTTGTCTGTGTAAATGGTTATATATCTTACACATATGTATATTTCCTAACTTTGTCCACTGAGAGGGCCAGGAACAGCAACACATTAGTAGCGATAAACGTAACAAACACCCATGTCTTAGTTTGTCAATACTAATCTTCACTAAAAGTAATCAGAGTTCTTTGAAGAAATTGCTTATCTCAGGCCTGGAGCAGAGAAGCAAAAAGATGAGGGTGGGCACATCTTGTGCTGCCAGAAAGTTAGAAGTGCTCAAACAATGATAGGGGCACATGAAAAGACAGAGTTTGAAGGGGCTCCTACTAGTGCTATCTAGAAGAATGAAAGGTGACCACTCCAAGAATAGAGAGAATGCTAAAGTTGAATGGCATGAGCCTCAAAGAGGCAGAGGTTTTTACATGAAGGCAGAGATAGAAGTGGTAGTGTGAAGACACCTTACACATTTCCTGATCCTGAGCTGGATCTACCAGAGAAGGCTGAAGGGGGTTCTTTTAATGTAGAATCAGTTCCAGAGCAGAGATCATGTGCAGAATGGTGGAAAGGGACCTGGAGGGGAACACAGAGGGGATCCAGCACAGTAGTAAAGAGATACAGGCAACAGGGAATAAAGCAAAGATAAGAGATAAAGAGAAACTCTAGCATATCAGTTGTGCAAATAGGTCAAGGGAACAACTTATTCAGATTTTCAGCAGGAAGAGAGAGGGCTCTAGGAGGGATGTTCCAGGAAAATTATTTTCATGAGTTTTTAATGATCTGTTGGAAAGTTTGAGGGCACTTCGTTATAGAGATATAGAAAAATGAGTCACATGAAAATGAGAGAATTCTCATATTCTCATTATAACTGCAGGAAAAACAAAAAGTACAAGAAAGGAAATGAAATCGTGATATACTATTTGACTCACAACTTAATATTCATAATAATGTAAAATTATCACATAACTATATTTGACTAATTGAGGGAGGACAACTGGTCATTATCTTCTGTATTAGGAACTCAACAGGTAATATGTAAAACTGACTAAGAAGCAGACATGAACATATTGTTTATAAACATGGAGATACATAACAGATGAAATAGCTTAAAAAGTTGAAGTTGTCTTTAAGAAAAAGGACTTGGGATAGGGGCAGAGAACTGCTGTTTTATATGTATTATAGAATTATATATAAAGATACTTGTCAAAAAGTTATGGTGCAGAGAAATTAAAGACCTAAATACAAAAATATCATTCAGCTCAGCAATTCCATTACTGGGTACACACCCAAAGGAATATAAATCACTTTGTCATAAAGACATGCATGTATATGTTCATTGCAGCACTATTCACAATAGTAAAGACATGCAATCAACCTAAATGCCCATCAGTGGAAGATTGGATAAAGAAAATGTAGTACATATATACCATGGAATACTATGCAGCCACAAAAAAGAATGAAATCATGCCCTTTGCACCAACACAGATGGCCTGGAGGCCATTATCCTAAGCGAATTAATGCAAACTAATGCAAGCTAAAGCAGGAACAGAAAATAAAATACTACATCTTCTCACTTATAAGTGGGAGCTGAACAACAAGAACACATGGACACAAAGAGGCGAGCAACACCCACTGGGGCCTACTTGAGGGTGGAGGGTGGGAGAGGATCGGAAAAAATACTCATCAGGCACTAGCCTCAGTACCTAGGTGACAAAATAATCTGTATACGAAACCCCTGTAACACGTAGTTTACCTGTATAACAAACTTGCACATGCATCCCTGAAGCTAAAATAAAAGTTAGAAAAGAAACTTAGGGCAAGACTAAAGTGAGGAAGACTATTTTAAAAACAGAACAACCTACTGGGGAGATTTGAAGTGGAGAGCCAAAGGAGCAAGAGGAAAAATTATGCATGTCAAAATATATTTTAGCCACTTTTCTCAAACTAGAGCTCACTCTGTGCTGCCCTCAACACCATTTATATTAGAATCTTCCCCATCCCTATCTCTACACAAACATCCTTTGATGTGCAGGACTCCTAATTAATTGCCCAAATTACCTGGCTCTACTCTTCTGCCACAGTTTCAGTTATATTCTACAGCACTTAGAGCCACAAAATACCAAGAGGAAAACAAAGCAAAACATGTTTATATCACCTCTCACTATATTCAGGATTGATGTATCGATTAAACCTCTCTGTCACTTCCATAGTGAAAGGCTGTCCTGCCATTGGTCCATTGTATTATTTTCTTCCCCCAGTACTTTCTGGCTTCCTACATTGCATATACTCACTGTCATCCTTCTCCTACTATGTCACCTTCTATATAAACATCTGTTTTCTGTCACAGCTTTTACATTTGAACAACTATTCATTTTATAGACATTACAAGTAAAACACATGGTCCTGCAAGGAATATTACAGTTGTACTTCAGGCAAGCCTACTTTACAATGTCAACAAGAGGGATACATTAATTTATAGTTCGTGCTTGGTAGAGGAACCATATAATATTCTACATATATTTAGTTCTCCAGAATGTAGCTTAATCAATATGGCACCTCAGGCAACCTGAAATACTGAAGGCAACATAAAAGTAAGATTGTCAGACCAAGAAATTTTATGTCTGCTGATGGGGGTTTAACTGCTTTGGAGGCTACAGAAGGTGTATATATTTAGAAGATTATAGTAAAGTTAATGATAGGAAAGAGTCAAACTGATGTGTATAAAAGAAACCGAGGGAGAGAGAAGTCTGTATTTAGGACTCCGAGGCAGGAACTTCCAGGTTCTAATCCTTGCCTGCTAACCTTGAGCACTGTAGAGGTTTCAATAATATTTTCTATCTCTGAGTGTCATTAGATATTTATGAAGGGAATGCCTCATGTAGGAAAACCTGCAGTACCACCTTGAGTCAACCACTGACCTCTACGCCTGAGTTTGGCACCTGCCAAGTGAGATGGGCAGTTGAACTATGTGCCTTTAGGTGCCTTTGAGTCCTCTGGTTCTATGATTTTAGTGCCATGCTCTGCTTATCTCAAAGAGCTATTCTGAGGCTCAAATGAAATATTTGACATGCAAATGCCATAAGAGTTTCAAGTGGTATACGAATGAATGTAAAAGTGTTTTAAATTATGCATCTCTAAATATAACCAACAACTTGCACATGCTCTCCCAAACAAAGCAATGGGCTTCTGGGCTTCGATTTTCAATTAGTCTCCAAACATATGATTTTACTTGTTCCAATTTTCAGAAGCAAAAGGAGCAAAAGATTCAAATTATGATCTTTATTAAGAAGGTACTAAGCCACTTAGAAATGCTGGGCACATTATGAGGCTCGGCCAATTTTTTCACTGTTGTATTGTGTGGGTCTCCCAAATAGCTTTTACTGTGAAGACTAATAAAAAGGATAGGAAAGTTAAAACTGAGCAGATTTAGATTAAATTTCAATCTGTATTCTGCAAAGGTTTTTATTTGTGTGTGCATACTTTTCTATACGTTTCTAATCTCTTCACATGGTTTATAGATCAGCTATTAATAAGTTCTGACATGTGATTAATATTTAGGTATTTGAAAATTCATGTGGTGCATGCCTATGTCTATGGAGCAAGGTGCTGAATCTGCACATGCACCTCAGTAACATTGGGGATGGAAAGTCAAGCCCAGAATTATCTTTTGCGTAAAGGATGCTAGCTAGGGCCTTTCTAGGTCCCCAAGGGAGACACTGAAGATCTTTTTTCATTAACTAAACATCCATTAAGAACCCGATAGGCTTCATATACTATACTATTAGCTGGGAACATAAAGATGAAAAAAAATTGCCCCTTCCTTAAAAGTTCATGCATCATGAATTCTAAAAGAGATACATAATGGTCAGCTTCTATGACACTAAAATTTAGATACCAGAATAAAGAATGGAAGGTAAAAACTGCCCAAACCCCTCTTCCTGGGGTGGTGGTCAGGAGGATCAGTCCCTGAGAATACAGAGAACTTAAAGGATATACTTGAAAATTTTATTTAATCCAAAGTGTAACACTTTCTGTCTAAATACTGCTGCATTAGAAGCACTTTATTGTAAAATCTGTTTCCAGGCACGTACACTCCGCTGCTATGTACACAAGTACAAAAACAGGCAAGGCCAAGAGCAGTCACACCAGCTGCTGTGGTTTGTTAGTGGACAGAAATGCTTGAATTTAATTAAAGCAAATGCAACAAAGGTTTACATACTATAGAGTAATAAATTGCTTCAGAGTACCCAACTAGCAAACAGGATGTGCACACCTCAGGCCCACCTGAAATGGAGAGCAAAGAGTGATGTGAAGTTGTGTGTGCATGAGAAAGAGACTGCTAAAATCGACAGGCTGATTTTCCATTTATATTAAGGGTTGGTATACTTTCTTCTAACTTGGTGAACAGTCAACAAGTAATTATACAGCTTTTTCTTTTCCTTTTTTTTTTTTCGTATTGAGATGATGGAGTATTACTCTGTTGCCCAGGCTGGAGTGCAGTGGTGTGATATCGGCTCACTGCAGCTTCCACCTCCAGGTTCAAGTGATTCTCCTGCCTCAGCCTCCCTAGTAGCTGAGATTATAAGCATGTGCCACCATGCCAGGCTAATTTTTGTATTTTTAGTAGAGTCGGGATTTCACCATGTTGGCCAGGCTGGTCTCAAATTTCTGACCTCAAGTGATCCGCCTGCCTCAGCCTCCCAAAGTGCTGGGATTACAGGTGTGAGCCACCATGCTTGGTCCAGCTTTTTCTTTCAGATAGACATGCATATATACATATATTATTATTGAGGTATAATTTACATACCATAAATTTATTCATTTAAAGTATATAATTCAATAATTTTTAATATATTCACAAAGTCATGCAACCATCACCACAGTTTTAGATATTTTTATCATCTCAAAAAGGAACCCAATACCAATTAGCAGTTACTCTCCATTTACCCAACATTATGCCTCAAGCCCAGACTTAGGCAACCATTAAGCAACTTACTGCCTCTATGAATTTGCCTATTCTAAGCAATTCATATAAATGGAATCATACATGATATGGCATTTTGCATTTAGCTCCCTTCGCTCTAGCATGTTTTCAAAGCGCATCCATTTTGTAGCAGGTGTATTTTATTCCATTTTAATTGACAGATAATATTTCATAGTATCTATGTATCACAATGTGTTTACCATTCATCAGTTGGTAGACATTTAGGTTGTTTCCACTTTTTTGCTATCATGAGTAGTCTTACAGCTTCTTACATCAGTTTCTAATTAGCATGCACGTCACTAAGCACTGATCCAGATATTAAAAGATACTACTCTTCATAAGCTGGCCATCCCCCAATTCCTTGCCAAATCACCAAAATCAGTTAAACGTATATGGAAAACTAGACAATAGGTATGGGCAGATAATAGGCACTTAATGTTTGCTGACTCAGGAATTAATGGATGAGAAAAATCATTCCTTCAGCTCTAATTCTCCTTTCAATAATATCTCTACCAGCGCCACCTGGATATTGTGTCAAGGTATGTTAGAGCTGGAATGAACGTGGAGTCCTGGGTTTCTCAAAGTGTGGGTCAAGAACCACATGTGTCAGATCCACCAGGGGAGTTTGTTAAAAATACCTATTTCTGTACCCCCACCCCAGGGAATCTGATTCAATAAATCTTGGGATGAGGTCATAGGAAGCTGCCATTGTAACAAGCACTCCAGATAATACAAATGCGTGTTAGAGTTTGAGAATCATTGATTTAGTCCAACCTCCCTACTCTATAGGAGAAGTTGTTTAGGACTTGGGTGGGGAAGGGACATGCTCAAGGTTACAGGGCACGGTAGAGATAAAGCAACAGGGAGTTATGAATCCTGATATAGCACTTTCCATTACCTTGAGTACTCTTCTTTATCACATCTCCTTCTTTTCCTGGTGAATACATGCCTCCCTCACAGACTTGCTCCATAAGTGTCAGTGTCTGACATACCCTAAGTGCTCAATAAATATTTTTTTAAGCTTAGTCCTCTGTGAACTGAATGACTAAAGGATCTCCTTTTGGGTCAGTGTTTGCTAAAAGTATAAAGTAACAAGTATAAGGCCTAAGAAAAGAATACCAGACCCAGGAGGGAGGTCTCAGTGGTTCCTGACCCAAATATTGAAAAGCTCCTAAGTGAAAAACTGTTCAACCATGAGTTTTTGGTGGCCAAAGAAGCTGTGTAGTGACATTTCCTGTCCAAGGTCCTTAAACCACTCTGTACACCCACTGTGATCTATTTAAAGGAGCCAGGTCTTTTTAGAAAACAGTTTCTGCCAAGTTTTCTATCAGAGGAAAATCATAAAGTAGGTGAGCTACAGCCATGACTGAAAGGTAGTGGAAATTTTTCTAGCTGAAAGTTGTTAGGCCTATCAAAAAGATAGACTCAGTAAAAACCCATTACTGTGGAACAGAGGAAAAAATCATGGGAGCTATTTTAAAATTTTTTCGTTTATAGTTTTTTAAATTACAAAAGTAGTGATTTGTCGTACTGAATCAAACAAAACAGGAGTGAATAAAGAAAAATTCAATTATCTTTTCTTTTTCCTTCTGGTCTTCCTCTCTAAAATGGATTCATTTGGAATCAATCCTTCCACACTTTCTCCATCTTTATATAAACCATATATAACATATGCACAAAAAGACATGTATACACAAACATACACACACACACACATATATATACATATGCACACACACATATATATACACATACACACACACATATATATATTATATATCATATATATAAACGAAATCATGCCCCCTTCAGTTCTCTGTACCTTTTAAGTTCAGGGGTACATATGCAGGTTTGTTACGTAGGTAAACTTGTGTCATGGAGGTTCGTTGTACAGATTATTTCATCACCCAGGTATTAAACCTAGTACCCATTAGTTATTTTTTTCTCATCTTCTCCCTCCTTCCACCCTACACCCTTCGATAGGCCCCAGTGTGTGTTGTTTCCCTCTATGTGACCATGTGTTCTCATCATTTAGCTCCTACTTATAAGTGAAAACATGTGTTATTTGTTTTTCTGTTCCTACATTAGTTTGCTAAGAATAATGACCTCCAACTCCATCCATGTTGCTGCAAAGGACACGATTTCATTCTTTTTTTATGGCTGCATAGTATTCCATGGTATATATATACTATATTTTCTTTATCCAGTCTTCCATTGATGATCATTTAGGTTGATTCCATGTCTTTGCTATTGTGAATAGTGTTGCAATGAATATACATATGAATGTGTCTTCATGATAGAGTGGTTTATATTCCTTTGGGTATGTACCCAGTAATGGGATTGCCATGTTGAGTGGTATTTCTGTTTTTAGGTCTTTGAGGAATTGCCACACTGTTTTCCACAATTGTTGAACAAATTTATACTCCCACCAACAGTGTATAAGCATTTCTTTTTCTCCACAACCTCACCAGCATGTGTTATTTTAAAACTTTTTATTAATAGCCATTCTGACTAGTGTGAGACGGTATCTCATTGTGGTTTTGATTTGCATTTCTCTAATGATCAGTGATGTTGAGCTTTTTTTTCATATGCTTGTTGGCCACATGTATGTCTTCTTTTGAAAAGTGTCTTTTTGTGTCCTTTGCCCACTATTTAATGGGGTTTGTTTTTTGCTTTAAAATTTCTTTAAAATCCTTATAGATTCTGGATATTAGACCTTTGTCACATGCATAGTTTGCAAATATTTTCATTTATTCTGTAGGTTTTCTGTTTCCTCTGTTGATAGTTTCTTTGGCTTTGCAGAAGCTCCTTAGTTTAATTAGAGCCTACGTTTTAATAAACAAGATTTTCAGGTCAATATTTTGAGAGATGTTGCTTAAATTCATCTAAATTCACTTTTTGGCTCCTCCCAGTTCTTAAATAATTGCTACCAAACTAAACTGCTATTTAGACTGTGAAATTTCATTTCCTGCAGTAGCCAGTTGTCAGATCACAAGCAACTTTTGTGAACACCCACAAGAATTTTCTTTGGGCTGTAAAGTTGAGCGTCTTAGTTATCATGTAATCATTAATTTTTAATGCTTTAATTTGACCAAAAGCATTTTGTTGTTTGTGAAGGGCCTCCCACTTCTTTTGCTGTAGAAAAAGTCTGGAATCTGAGTCCAAGCTTTTTTCCTTTCTTAATTCTAAAAGCAATTTTCTCACCTTATTTTCTTTCTCCTGAGAAGGACTGAAAGTGTTTGACTAAGCACCTTGTGCACATCTTTTTTTAGTTGCTTTTAGTTTTATTCATTGGCTCAATCCTTCTTAGGTTGTTGAAAGACAGCTCCTCAATTCTGAACCCAGTGAAGGGAAGGACAGCATAATTCTGGGATCTGTAAGCCTTGCAATTTGGGAGGATCAGGGTACTTTTAAGATATAGGGGCCCTAAAATAAATTTCTAGAACAGGGGTACTGAACCAGCTTCACATAGTATCACCACTTACTAGCTCTGCAGCTCTGGGTAAGTTGCTTAACTTCTGTGACCTTGTCCCAGTTACTATACATGTACAATGGAGACAGTAATGATACCTACCTTAAAGGGTTGTTTTAGGTAATAAATGAGGTGAAGCATATAAAGGATTTAGGGCAGTGCTTTCTTTGCTATTATCATATTATCTGTCTTCTGCAACCACCACCACAGATGGCCAGGCCTACCCTCAAGAAGACATCTTGGCATAGTAGTTCTTGGACTGTGGCACAGGCATGCGCATTCTAAGAAATCTCATTGGGGATTCTGATAGCCACCTCTAAGTTACAGACTACTACTGTAGACAGTGATTCTCAAACTTTAATGTATATTGGAATCACCCCACTCTTAGAAATTGTGCTACTCGAGATCTGGAAGTGGGGGCCCAAGAATGTGCATCCTTTGGGAAACACTGCTATGGTGGAATCACATGAGCACCCCTCCTTTTCCATTGTGTATATCTACTGTGATAATCTTTTAAGACTGCTAACATATTGTTGGAATAGATATACCACACAGGTAATGCTGCCAACTCACTTTCAGTGGGACAAAAGGCATAAACTACAGAGCGTTTTTTTTTTTTTTCAATCATAGTAATAAATTAGCACAGATATGCATCCTCTATCTCCTGACCAAAGGCGTGTAGTTGCAAAATGGCTGCATGGGGTATAGTTGTATAGTCAGTTTACCATGTGGGAAGATCACCTTTGACAATAGAAATAATAACTTTGACCACTATCAATAGCCAACCAGCACTCACAGGTAACTGTAGGAGGAAGGGAGCAGGATTGTTTAGAGTTTATATTAGGTATTAATTATGTAACTGGTGCTTAATGGGCCTGGTGATTTTTTTTTGTTTGTTTTAGTGGTAAAATGTTTTATTTGATTGGTTTGAAATATTTTTCCATTCTGTCACACCTGAGAAGAGAAAAATGAGGGCTTTGAGGAATTTTGAACCCTCATTTGTTCTTAGCCCATGCTGCATATAACCTACCTCTCTACTCATTGTAGAAATTGAACTTTTCATTCAGTAATTTTCTAGATCTCTATAGCATTTTGAAAACTCACTAACCACTAAGTTCTGCGTGACTTAATGACTGAATTCCTCTCCCTGCCCCTCCACACATTCACTCATTTAAGTTTCTCATCTCCACTTCTTGAGCTCTGTTCCTTTTCAGGTCAACAGTACCACCCCTGAACTTTCTGAGCAATATGTATAAGGCAGGAGTTTCTGGAGGTGTTTATCCCCCACTTGCACATTCTTATGATTCAAGTCATATCTAGGATCATCCCCTGGCTGCGTTGGTGCTAAGAATTGAAAATAGGGAAAGAACATTCTTGAAAGCTCATCTTTTTGAAACTTAGTAGAAATCTCCAGTCTTAAACTTACTTCTAGAACTTAGAAAACTAAATTATCTTAATGCCTGATAAGTGTTGTGTACTCTCAGATTTTTCAAGTGTTGCAAAAAAAAAAATTGTTTAGAGGTTTGGAGAATTAACTCTTGCTTTTAAACCATTATCTATTTTGAATAGTATACCAAGCAAAGTTCAATAAAGTAAATGAAATTAATGAAGGATAGCCTCCTGAATATAAGCAAACAAGTTGCTTGTTTATACAGATCTCTATATTTCTGAAGTCCAGTGGGAAACTTGACTTCTAAATAATCTTCACTGTGGCTTTCACAGATAGCAGCAAACCTTGCTTTCTCAGTGCCTGAATGTTTGCTTTGGGGCAATCATGTTTCTTGAAGTATGCATGCAATTTGAGTTTTAAGAGGTGAAAAAAGATTATGTCTAAGACATGGTTTATATAAATAGAAAAGATTGGTTGTTTAGTTTCTTCATTTTTGTAATGGTATGAAATACAACTGTCCAACAGTCTTCTTTTTGGAGGTTGTATTAGTCAGGGTTCTGACTGGGACAGAATTAACCTATTGGGACAGAATTAATCTATCTATGCTGGAGGTTGCAAATTTTTTGTGTGAAGAATCAGACTTTGGTAATAACCTAGAGCAGTAGGATATAAATAACTCCTACAAGCTTAGCATTCCAATAATGGAACACTAGGCAAAAATGGGTTAATAGGCTATATATATAAAAGGGAGTTTATTAAGCATTATTAACTCACATGACCACAAGGTCCCACAATAGGCCATCTGCAAGCTTAGAAGCAAGGATGCCAGTCCAAGTTCCAAAGCTGAAGAATGTGGAGTCTGATGTTCGAGGGTAGGAAACATCCAGTGCAGGAGAAAGATGTAGGCCAGGAGGCTAAGCCAGTTTAACCTTTTCACGTTTTTCTGCCTCCTTTATATTCTGGCTGTAGTGGCAGCTGATTAGATGGTACCCAACCAGATTAAGGGTGAGTCTGCCTTCCCCAGCCCACTGACTCAAATGTTAATCTCTTTTGGCAACACCCTCACAGACACACCTAGGATCAATACTTTGCATCCTTCAATCCAATCAAGTTGACACTCAGAGTTAACCATCACAGGGGTATTGAGAAAACACTTTGAGGTTAGTTATATATTTTTATGCCATGTAGGCATAACCTTATCTCTTAATACCGTTTGATTTTATGATGTCTTTTTTTCACTTTGTGACATGGGGAGGGGATGTGTATAATTGTTAGTAACCGATGTTTGTTATGTGTAAAGACTCAAAAGGGGCTAACCTGACACATTTTGTGTCAATACTTTGTTTGGAGAAAGCGAACCACATGTTTGCCTTAGTAAGGCCTCTAATTTGAGACCAGTTATCAGATTGACCCTTTGTTCCTAGAGTGAAATAAAAGACTCAATGAAATTTTAACAAGTCAGCATTTGCTCACTCACACTGAAGAAGGCAGGAAACTTTAGTTGAAACAAAGTGTTAGCATTGACAATAGGAAGAAAAGAAAATTCTAATTAATATACTAGTTGCCCTTTCTACCATCCATAGTAGCCTAAGTTGGGTTTGTTTTTTGTTTGTTTGTTTGAGACAGAGTCTCACTCTGTCACCCAGGCTGGAGTGCAGTGACATGATCTCAGCCCACTGTCACCTTCGCCTCCTGGGTTCAAGTGATTCTCCAGTCCTGGCCTCCCGAGTAGCTGGGATTACAGGCGTGCGCCACCACGCCCAGCTAATTTTTGTATTTTTAGTAGAGCCAGGGTTTCGCCATGTTGGTCAGGCTGGTCTTGAACTCCTGACCTCAGGTGATCCACCTTTTTCGGCCTCTCAAAATGCTGGGATTACAGGCATGAGCCACTGTGCCCGGCCTAAGTTGGGTCTTTATCCTTGCCACACTTATCAGATTAGTTTTGAATATTTTATCACATGATTTTTGATGACATTCTTTTGAAAAATCACAATTTCTTGAATGAATGAACCTATTGTTCTTATCTAGATGGAACATTCTCAAAAAGATGATGGGCACTCTAAATCATAGTGTTTCTTCCCCTATCTAAATAGAATCCAAACTGGTACCAACAACACTCAGGAAAGAAACATCTGCATGTGACCTTCTTGTGTGTTTTTATCAAAGTGCAGCACCTATCAAGAGAAACAAACTGTGATCTGCATCTTACCAGTAACCAGGGGTGCTGGGCTGTGGGTCAGGAGGTCTGTGTTCTAGGCTGGCTTTTGCCGCTGACCTCCTGTGTGACTTATCACAGATCCTTTTTGGCCTTGGTTTTCTGACTTGTTTTCAAAAAGAAAGATTGTTTTAGATGACTACTTAGGTCCCTCACAGTACTAAAAGCCTACAGTCTGTGCTTTTAATCACAATCTATGAGATGATTCCATTCTCTTAATTTGTTCATGCTCTCTTCCTTCAATCCCACTGAGTGTCCTTAACATACAGGTAATGGAACACATTGACTTTCATTTTTGAAGATAGTCCCAGATCAAGAAATTTCTCATAATGCCAATGATTTCTTATAATACAGGACTCTTCTGCATCCCATTACCAGTAAAGGTACACATACACAGTCAAGAAAAATAAGTATATTCTTCAGGCTATGGGGCAAGTGTCTGAAATTATTCTGATCTACCTAGAAACTATCTTTTTTTCCTTCTCTGCTTTATGAGTTGAGAGAGGCTGGTTGATCTGCTTCCTTTCCTTTGACTTTGTAATTATTGTTCAGGCAAATATAAATAGTACTAGTATTGGACTAGTAGTAGGTAGCCAAGAAAGAGAAACTGGAACAGCTATATGTGCCCACCTCCCCACTCCCCACTCCCATAACCAACAGAAAGTATAGCAACAAAAAAGGAACAAGCACTACAGTGGATTTTCATGCCCTGCTAGCATGCATGTGTGATATACTATAGCCTATCAGATGGTTTCCACATTTGTCCTAGCTGTAAGTCACAAGTCATTTTGCTATAAATGATACTTGTGAATAAGCTGTGTAAAATACTCACCAAGCAACACTGAAGCTGTCCCTGGAAGTGATAGCTTGCTGTCATGAATGATGAAATATCCTTTGTGTATAAGGCAATTGTGTTGGTTATAGAAAAAGAAATGAGACTTCCTAGGTTTCTTCCTTCTGTGGTTTGTGTGTGTGTGTGTGTGTGAATAGTAAAGCTTCCTATACAATGATGTTAGGACATATATTTCATTTCATTTCAACTTTCATTTACAGTTGTTGTTGTAAAGGGAAAACATTTTAATCAGTTTCTGCATGAAGGTCAGATAACACTGTGAACAAAAGTAATTTCTTTATGATAATATCAAAACAAAAGCATTGCTGCATTTAAATTATGAAGCATGTTTCCCTTATCTGCAGTACAGTTGTATGACTTAATAGAATCTGGGAGTATATCTTATTTATGCTACTGGTAAACTCAAGAAATTCTCTTCCTTTTAAAGTCTGAAGTTCTGATATCGCCTAAGAATGAGACCAGATAATATTATGTCCTGGGTATAAATTAAGTTACTTTGAAAAGGTATGAGAATTATTTTAGGGTGGTTTTTTTTTTTTTTTTGTAAACTGAAGCAGTGTTGATATTTTCTATCCTTTTGCGGCTTAGAAGATGCCGTATGATTTTTTTTAATGCTCGTATGTGTGTGTGTATGTGTGTGTGTATGTGTGTGTGTGTGTTATTGCAGGTAATTCAGTGGGGCAGAGGCATTCATAATAAAAAAGTCATTTTTATCTGGTTTTGGAGTGCAAAAGATTCACATTTAGTAGATATACACAAACACACATATCTGAACTTCTGCCTGTACGCATCTTCTTCCCAGCCTCCTTCTACATTGTACTTACCAGTTGCCTGCAAAGGAAAATTTGTGACTGTCTACTCCAAGATCGTGGAGAAATTGATTAGAGTTGCAAATGCAGACTGTTGCCTGAAGTACCTTCAGGAACATGGTACAGAGCTAGGTGATGTATAGTGATAATACAACATATGCATCCACCCACCCACATCCACACTTTCACATTCTCCAATATCCTTTCTGGTCCAACATTTTAAGAAGTTCCATAAATTTAGGCTGCACTCTAAAGCACAAGAAGAGTTTTAACAGTTGCACAGGATGTCACAGAAATTGTGGTACTTCTAAGAATTTAATCCAGGAGTATTATTCCATCCCATTCTTAAACTGTAACCACAAGGCATTTCCCCAGACCCTCAAATTCTTATCCATACCTTTATGGAACCATATATGTTTCTAGAAGTAAGAAACATAGCCAGTTCCATTTTGGAAGCCTTCTTAAGCACTGTGACTTCATATTTAACTAGTGAGTATGCTGGGGAAAAGTAACATTTCATCTTTCATGAGCATTTCTAGGATTATGTAGAGAGGAAAGAATATTTGAAATGTTCTCTAGCCACTGAAAAGTACTGTAGCACTCAGGCAAATCCCATCTCCCATGATATCTAAAAGTGATCCAGAGACTTAACGGTAATTTCAGATGGGGTCTCTGAACCACATTGATCAGAAACAAAGATTATCTAGTAACGTAGGCAAAACAAATTACCTGTCCTTAATATCTAGTTGAAATCCTTAAAAAGGAGAATTACCATCTTTCAGTATCTGCAGGGCTGCTAACATTGGAAATTATAATGGTGACTATATACATCTTTATAATGTTATATCACCAGGCCCCTGGGCTACTCTATCACTGAGCTTCGTAATCTCCTTTGACAAAATAGTAATTTAAAAGGGAATTGGTAGCATTCAGGAATCTGGTACCCTGTAGAAATATTTTAAAGCATTTTCATCTTGCCTTCAAGGATCGAATGTAATGATTTAAAAAATATTTTGGGAGAAACCAGTGCTAGAACACTAAACTTCAACTTCAGAAAACCTGAATTCCTTCAATAAGCAGTTGAGTAACCTTAAGAAAATCACCTAGAAATTTGAACCTCAATTTCTTTATCTGTAAAACTGAGTAACTAAAACTAGGTGAGTTATTGTGATAACCTCCTAATTGAACTGTCTGCTCCTGGGCTCAGCCCCACCCCCTATTTTGCATCCCTGTTGTCAAAAATAACATACAAGTCTGATCATCTCTTCCAAGGACTGTTACAAATTTCTCCCCATCCTTCTTTCACTTCCAGTTTTATTTATTTCCTACCATACCCCCATTTTGGTTTTATGCTACAGTTATACCCAAAAAAAAAAAAAAAATGAAATTTTCTGAGTTTAACACGCTGCTTTACCTTTCCATGCATCTGCACGTGTGTTATTCCACCTGCGTGAATGACCCTTCAACAGTGTACTACACTCTGGTATTCCCAATAAATTTCCTTTAGTCTTTGAAATCCCAGCTCAGATTGATGCTCCCTAGCGAAGCCTTTTCTGTCTACCAAAGACCCTACTCTGGACTATCTTTGTGATTTGTTCACATTTCTATTATTGTATTTATCCTAAAATGTTGTAACATATTTGTTTCTTATCTGTCTTCTCTTTAATATTTTTTTCAGCCAGGGCTTATGCCCACTTTCTTGCCTGCCTTCCCCCCACAAATACTTACAGAAGGCTTACTTTCACCAGATAGTGTTGTCAGCCCAGAGGGATACAATAGTGAACAAAACAGACAAGAATACCTGTTGTTATGGAGCTTCTGTGTCTTATTCATGTCTGTGTCCCTAGAACCTAGCACAGAGACTAGCATTTGGTATGTAAACAAGAAATAATTTTGCATTGAAGCCAAGAAATCAGAATTATGGCTACATTGGAAACTCCTATATGTCTCTTTCTTACTGCCTACACTATGCATTTAGTGTTCTACTTGTACATACATTAATATTTAGTTATAATACTTAATCAGTGTTTCTTACTTGCCTAAGTTTCTATATACCTTTGTTTCTATTGGTGCTGTCTGTCAAACACCATTGTCTGTCAATCAACTTCTGGGAGTGCTACGCTCTCTTAGTTGTTCAGACCCAGCACACTAAAAGGGGTGCTCTTTCATTCATTTATTCAATCAACAGATATTTATTGAACATCTATTATGTCAAAAGGCACTCCTGCCCTTTTAGAACTTACAGTCTCTTGAGGAAGACAAGCAATGAACAAGTAAATAAATACGTTATTACAACATATGATTGTTGCTATGGAGGTAATGACCACGAAGCTGTGATAGATAGTAATGAGGACAGCAACCAACTTTACAGTAATTGAGGAAGGCCTCTCAGAAGAAGTGACATGTAGGTCACCCCAAAGGATGAAAAGTATCCAACCATGTAAAAGGTTGGGGGACAGAGCATCAGGGGACGAAGGGACAGTAGGCGCAAAGCTCCTGAGGTGGTAAAGAGCTTAGTGAATTGGTTTTGGAAAAAAGAGCAGTGTAGCTGGAGTTTAGACAATGAGGAGGAAGATGATTAAATTAGAGAAGTAGCAGGTGGCTTCATATGGCATGTAGAGGCACTTAGAGTGTATCCTAATGGGAATGACAAGCCATTGAATGAATTATTTTAAGCTGGAGAGTAACAATCACATTTATGTTTTGAAAATCCCATTATGAAGACTATGTAGAGAATGGACTGGGTGTGAGGATGCAGGGACAGCAGTATGGACCTGCTACAGTGGTCCAGGAGACAGATGGTAGTCACCTCAATGAGTGTGAATCCAGGAGAGATGAAGAGAAACGTCAGATTTGGGAGACATTTTGGAAATCACATTAATTAGACTTACAATTGTATTTAATGTTGAGGTGGGAAGGGGAAGGAGTCAAAGATTATGCCTAGGCTCTGACTTGAACTAGCAGCTGGCTGGAGGTGCTATGAACTGAGATAGGGTTTTTGCGGGGTGCAGGAGACAAGTTGGGTGGATAGAAAATGCATTTTAATGATGACAAACGTGGTGGTGGCAATGATGGTGGTAGTGGTGGTGATGTTGGATTTACCATAGTTGGAGGAAAGATTTAAAAATCTGGCAATTATCAATAACTTGCTTTAGTGTGTTGGAGAAAGTCCAGTATATTTCATGTATTTAAATTTTGCAAGTCTTCTGGATGCTTGACCTAGAAAATATGCCTTTTTCCTGTCCTTTATCCCTTCCCAAAGTGACTAGGATTACGTTTTTTCTAAATATGCCATTAGGAATTAAAAGATCTCTTACAATTCAGGAAGCTGTGAGAATACCTAAGACATAAGGAATAGAGAGAGTAATTCTTAAAGGGTAGCAACTTTTCATTTGTTTTCATCTTGTGCAAATGGTTTATTTTCTCAAACTTAGGTAACATTTTTAGGTCAGTCTCTATCAAAGTAATATCCAAGCATCTCCTACATAAAAATCACCTAGGGATGCTGGTTCAAAGTGAAGATCCTTGTCTACACAACTAATCAGAATCTCTAGGGTTGGGGCCCAGGAACCTATTTTTTTTTCAGGCTGACATTTAAAAAGCATTGATTAAGACAAGGTATTCTTAACCTTTTTGGTGCCCTAGTCTCTTTGGTAGTCTGGCAAACTGTATGGATCCCTTCTTAGAAAACTGCTTAAACGTGCATTAAATAAAATACAAGGAAAACAAGTATATTGAAATATAATGATCAAAATATTTTAAAAACAAATTTTATATAATAATTTACATGCTTTTAATTAACATATTAATTATGAGATCTAATACTGGGTCTAATACTACCATAATTTGAAGTAATAGGTGAACATAAATAGTATTTTAAGTCATTTGCTACAATTCTAATGTGATATGAAATTATCTGTAATTTCTATTGGTGACAAAGTTACAGATTCAGCTAAAACTACTATGATTTGTGGTCTAGATTCATAATGGAAGGAAATGCTAAATTTCAGTCAGAAGTGAATGAAAATAATGGTATAATGTTTTTCCCATCCAAGTCCACAGATACCAGGCTTAGAATCCTTGGCTTTGAGATTGTGACCAACTAGTACAGAGACTAGTGAGGGTATAGTGAAGACAAACTAGAATCCAGATACTAGTCAACAGAACAAAACTCAGGAATGAAGTCAGTGAGCCTCAATATTTGGTATTATTAATTTAAATAATTAAAAGAAGATTCAGGGACCAAAAAAATTGTTCCTGCATTGTTTGGCTTTTAATTGGTTGATTTGGCTGTTTTGCCTGAGTGTACCTGGAGAGGCTTGTCTGTACACTCTTGTTATTGCCCCCTTCTCTTGAACTCTGGCTCTTTCAGATGGTAGCTATGAAGAAAAGTTTAGATTTTTACCATTTTGTGGTTCTAAAGGAAGAACATTTTCCAGAATGGAGAGAGACATTCAAGAATGAGGAAGTAACATGTGCAGTAACGACAGAGTCAGGAATAGGCTTGTATCAGAAAACAGAAAGAAGTTCAAAGTAGCTGAGGCATACAGTGGGTGAGTGAGAGAGAGGCAGGAGATGAAGCTGGAGAGATGGATTGACCTAAGTCCAAAGAGGGCCTTCAGATTGCATGTACATGTATGAGTTTGTGTTTCATGACAGAGTCAGCAGGAAACCAAAGGAGAACTATATGCTGAAAAGAGACATGATACGCCAGGCATGGTGGCTCACGCCTGCAATCCTATAATACTAGCACTTTTGGAGGCCGAGGTGGGTGGATTGCCTGAGTTCAGGAGTTCAAGACCAACCTAGGCAACACAGTGAAACCCCATCTCTACCGAAATACAAAAAATTAGCTGGGCGTGGCGGTGTGCACCTGTAGTCCCAGCTACTCAGGAGGCTGAGGCAGGAGAATTGCTTGAACCCGGGAGGTGGAGGTTGCAGTGAGCCGAGATCAGGCCACTGCACTCCAGCCTGGGGCGACAGAGTGAGATTCCATCTCTAAAAAAAAAAAAAAAAAAAAAAAGACATGATAAAGTGTATTATTTCTTAGGAAAATAAATCTGATGGCAAAATGAGGGATAGGTTAGAGGAAGGTAGACCACTTTTGAGGCTTTGGTAAGAATGCAATTGAGAAATGTATGGTTCTCTGAAGTAAGACTATGGTCATGAGAGAGAAGAGGGAACAGCTATGAGAGATGTTAATGACTGATTTGGATATATGTCATGAAGAAGAATAATTTGGGATGACTTTGAAGTGTCTAGCTTGAGACTTCAGGCAAATGGAAGCACCATTAACAGAGGATACCAATCATGAGAGGCACAGCAGGTTTTGGGGGGAAGGTTTTTAGTTCCTTCTCCCAAAGAAGAAGAATAAGAGTTTGGGATGACTTTGAAGTTTCTAATTTGAGACTTCAGGCAATTGGAAGCACCATTAACAGAGGTGCCAATCATGAGAGGCACAGCAGGTTTTTTGGGGAAGGTTTTTAGTTCAGTTTTGGATAAGCTGAGTTTTAAGTGCCTATTGAACATCAAATGAGAAATACATGGAGTTTCCATTTTAACCATTTTTCATAGTAATCTTTTAAAGTAGGTAAATGACGTGAGATATTCTTTTTGTCTATAAATTGACAGACTATGTGAAAATTGTGGGGTAGTTAGGTTTCAGAAATGTGTAGGATTGGGCATTATATTGTCTTTTTATTCTAATTTTGATGAAATGTCAACCAATGGCTGTCCTCCAAAGAGTTAGAGTTGTATAGTTAATTCTTCTGGATTAAAGGAATTCTTTGTATACTTATGGTAATTAATTCTAGCAACATAGAATATCAGTAGGCTTGCCTTCCTATATCTGGAGTTTAGACTTTTTTTGTGTGTGTTTTGTATTACACATTTTTTGTTGTTGTTCTTCACTTGGCTTTCTACCATGACTGCTGGAAGACAGAGGGTTGTAGGTAGGATGGGAGTGAGAAGCGGTGGAAGTGTTTGGGTAGTCATTTTTTTGTAACAGCTCCATGGCACGAAAACTACTCTCAGCAACTGGTGTGAACACAAAGGGAACTAACTAGTTGTAGCCATCTCCATATTCATTGGCCTTTAAGGTTTTGGGGTCTAGAATGAGCGGAGAATTTCACTGTGAATGCAGGATGTTGAAATGCACAATTGGCTTTTAACAAAATTATGAGGGAAGAGATATTTGTCTTTGTGTTCCTTTTACCTCTGCCTCACTATTCTGAATCCCTGTACCTGATGCCTCTGTGTTAGGTTCTGGTTGGATCATGGTCCACACTTCAGCATCTTGCTTAGACTTGTCCTCTCTAATAGGCATTGTTCCTTTGACCTTTCTCTTTTTGTGATAAAATTTCTTGTTCCTATTTATATTTGATAAATTATTCTATATGAGTATCTGTGGTTACTTATGGCTTAAAATATGCTATACCTTCCAAGTAGCAACTACATTTTAAGAGGGGTCCTGGGACAATGCTTTAACCTAGAGTTACTCTAATGGTAGAGACAGTACTTATCATAGTAGTTGGGGTCCATAAGTCTTCTCTAATATTTTTAAAATAATACTGATAGCATACACATGTGAAAGACATTTAGCAAATACAGAAGAAAATGTCTTCATTTATAAAGGCTGAGGGACTAGGGGGTAAAAGTAGATATACCAGGCAGAAGTCATTTGTAGAAGCTTGACTGAAGTAGATGAGTTATTTTTGAGGATAGTGATAGAAATGGGGTGAAATGGGATAAGGAGAAGTTGCAAATTTTCACTGAAATGACTTTGAGGGCAGGGACTATGTCTTTATATTTATATCCTCCACAGGACCTGGAAGAATGATCTATAGATAGTGTGTAGTAATGGTTAGTTTAAATGAATGAGCAAATCCATGTGGGGAGCTATTGATTTTAAATTTTTTAAAATTATTAATTTAGTTTTTTGAGACAAGGTTACCCAGGCTGGAGTGCAATGGCGTGATCATGGCTCACTGTAGCCTCCACTTCCTGGGCTCAAGTGATCCTCCCATCTCAGCTTCCTGAGTATGTGAGACTACATGTGCATGCCACCATGCTCAGCTAATTTTTAAATTTTTTGTAGAGACAAGGTCTCACTATATTTCTGAGGCTGATCTTGAACTCCTGGGCTCAAGTGATCCTCCCACCTCAGCCTCTCAAAGTGCTGGGGTCACAAGCATGAGCCACCATGCCTGGTCGATTTTTTTTAAAGAAACCTTCTCCATGTTTATTTTTCCCTTATCGAATTTAAAAAGGAAACAGAAACTTTTGATGGATTTAGCGCACGCGCGCACACACACACACACACACACACACACACACACACACACAAGTAATCATTTAAAAAGAATGGTGGAGATATCAAACGACTTAGGCAAAAATGAAAACCCATTTATTCATCAATGAACTCCAGGTTGAAGAAAGTTCTATGACTCATAACAAGTTGTGCTGACGAGGGAGTCTTTAAGTTGTCCATTCATTCCTTTGTGAGATGTGAGGTTTAATTTTTGTGTTTTGTTGGGCTTTTTAAATGTTGACAAGTCTCAGGTGTATGTTAATAGAAATTCTGTGATCATAGGTCCATTAGAACAGCATCTAGGAAGGAAAACTGATGCTAAGAAATCAGCAGTAAGAGGGAATAAAAATGCAAACAAAACCCTTTCGTTGATATGCAGCACAAGCTGGTTGGAAGCAAAGGGAGTGATGAGATGATGGAAATACTCATTAAAATTAAAAGCCATAGAAAGTGGGGAATAGTATAAAAGGCAATGCAACATAAATCATTATCTACAGGGATAAATAAAATACAAAAAAATTAGCGTTACCAGTTTATGCTTTATGTTGAAAATAAAAATTTGTTTCTTAGAGGTATCTTTGACATGAAACCTAACAATGGCAAACTGCCATTGAGAGTCTAGGCCTTGTTTTAATGAGTACCTCATAACAGTACAGAACAAGAAGCTACAGAGCTCTCCAGAGTATTAGTAAATCCAGTTTTATGCTATGAAAATAGAAAGTGAAAGCATGTTCACTGTACCTATTCAAAAGTAGGAGCAATAGTAATACTCTATTTCATTACAGAATTTCAGTTAACCTAGGTTTTAGATGTGATATGCAAACCATGGAGCGATTTTCTATATTGCTATTTTTAATTTTTTTCAACTTTTGTTTTAGATTAAGGGGGTACATGTGCAGGTTTGTTACATGAGTAAATTGTGTGATGTTGAGATTTGGGTAAAGAATGATCTTGTCACCCAGATACTGAGCATAGTACCCAATAGTTTTTCAACACTTGCCCCATTCCCTGTGCCCTCTAGTAGTCCCCAGTGTCTATTGCTGCCATCTTGATATCCATGAGTACCCATTGGTTAGCTCACAATTATAAGTGAGAACAAGCGTTATTTGGTTTTCTGTTCCTGCATTAATTTGTTTAGGATAATGGCCCCAGGTCCACCCATATTGCTGCAAAGGACATGATTTCATTCTTTTTTTTTATGGCTGCATGATATCCCATGGTGTATATGTACCATATTTTCTTTGTCCAATCCACCATTGATGGGCACTTAGGTTGATTCCATGTTTTAGCTATTGTGCATAGTGCTGCAATGAACATGTGATTTCACGTGTCTTTTTGGTAGAAAAATTTGTTTTCTTTTGCATATATACCCAGTAATGGGATTGGTAGGTCAAATAGCAGTTCTCTTTTAACTTCTTTGAGAAATCTCCAAACTGTTTTCCACAGTGGCTGAACCAATTTACATTCCTACCGGTAGTATGTAAGGGTTCCCTTTTTTCTGCAGCATCAGCAGCATCTGTTGTTTTTTGACTTTTTAAAATCACTATTCTATGGCTATTATTAAGCCACATTATGAAAAAGTTAAGAAACAACAGATACTGGCAAGGTTGCAGAGAAAACAGAATGCTTATACACTGTTGGTGGGAATATAAATTAGTTGAGCCATTGTAGAAAGCAGTGTGGCAATTCTGCAAAGAACTTAAAACAGAATTACCATCTGACCCAGCAAATATATTATTAGGTAGACACCCAAAAGAATATAAATCATTCTATCATAAAGATACATGTGTCCATATGTTTGTTGCAGCACTATTTACAATAGCAAAGACATGAAATCAACCTAAATGCCCACCAACAGTAGATTGGATGAAGAAAATGTGGTAGGGATTTCCTGGCAAGATGGCCAAATAGGAGCAGCTCTGGTCTGCAGCTGCCAGTGAGATCGACGCAGAAGACAGGTGATTTCTGCATTTCCAACTAAGGTACCCCATTCATCTCATTTGGACTGGGTGGACAGTGATTGCAGCCCATGGAGGGCGAGCCGAAGCAGGGTGAGGTGTTGCATCACCTAGGAAGTGCAAGGGGTTGGGGAATTTTCTCACCTACCCAAGGGAAACCGTGAGGGACTGAGCCTGAGGAACTCTGGCACAGATACTGTGCCCATACCATGGTATTTGCAACCTGCAAACCAGGAGATTCCCTCCGGTGCCCACCCCACCAGGGCCTTTGGTTTCAAGCGCAAAACTGTGCGGCCATTTGGGCAGACACCGAAGTAACTGCAGTAGTTCTTTTTCTCCATACTCCAGTGTCACCTGGAACACCAGTGAGACAGAACCATTTACTCCCCTGGAAAAGGGTGCTGAAGCCAGGGAGCCAAGTGGTCTGACTCAGTGGGTCCCACCCTCACAGAGCCTGGCAAACTAAGATCCACTGGCTTGAAATTCTCATTGCCAGCACAGCAGCAGTCTGAGATTGACCCGGGACATTCGAGCTTGGTTGGGGGAGGGGAATCCACCATTGCTGAGGTTTGAGTAGGCAGTATTATGCTCACAGTGTAAACAAAGCCACTGTGAGGTTTGAACTGGGCAGAGCTCGCTGCAGCTCAGCAAGGCTGCTGCGGCCAGACTGCCAGATTTCTCTTCTCTGGGCAGGCATCTCTGAAAAAAAGGCAGCAGCCCCAGTCAGGGACTTATAGATAAAACTCCCATCTCCCTGGGACAGAGCACCTGGGGAAAGGGGCAGCTGTGGGCAAAGCTTCAGCAGACTTAAACGTCCCTGCCTGACAGCTCTGAAGAGAGCAGCGGACCTCCCAGCAGTGTTCCAGCTCTGATAAGGGTTACACTGCCTCCTCAAGTGGGTCCCTGAACCCCATGTATCGTGACTGGAAGACACCTCCCAGTAGGGGCCGACAGACACCTCAAACAGGAGAGCTCTGGCTGGCATCTGGCAGGTGCCCCTCCGGGAGGAAGCTTCCAGAGGAAAGATCAGGCAACAATCTTTGCTGTTCTGCAGCCTCCGCTGGTGATACCCAGGCAAATAAGATTGGGAGTGGACCTCCAGTAAACTCCAGCAGACCAGCAGCAGAGGCGCCTGACTGTCAGGAGGAAAACTAACAAACAGAAAGGAATAGCACATCCACTCAAAGATCCCATCCGAACATCACCAACATCAAAGACCAAAGGTAGATAAATCCACAAAGATGGGGAGAAACCAGCGGAAAATGGCAGAAAATTCCAAAAACCAGAATGCCTGTTCTCCTCCAAAGAATCAAAACTCCTCGCCAGCAAGAGAA
Organism: Mandrillus leucophaeus; assembly: GCF_000951045.1. Taxonomy (NCBI): domain Eukaryota; kingdom Metazoa; phylum Chordata; class Mammalia; order Primates; family Cercopithecidae; genus Mandrillus; species Mandrillus leucophaeus. Next base: position 560,191 of record NW_012109075.1, read on the forward strand.
CAAAACTGAATGGAGAATGAGTTTGGTGAATTGACAGAAGTAGGCTTCAGAAGGTGGATAATAACAAACTTCTCCAAGCTAAAGGAGCATGTTCTAACCCAAAGCAAGGAAGCTAAGAACCTTGAAAAAGGTTAGAGGAATGGCTAACTAGAATACCCAGTGTAGAGAATAATGCAAATGACCTGATAGAGCTGAAAAACACAGCATGAGAACTTCGTGAAACATATACAAGCTTCAACAGCTGACTCGATCAAGTGGAAGAAAGGATATCAGTGATTGAAGATCAATCTAATGAAATAAAGAGAGAAGACAAAGTTAGAGGGAAAAGAATGAAAAGTAATGAGCAAAGCCTCCAAAAAATATGGGACTATGTGAAAAGACCAAATCTACATTTGATTGGTGTATCTGAAAGTGACAATGAGAATGGAACCAAGTTGGAAAATACTCTTCAGGATACTATCCAGGAGAACTTCTCCAACCTAGCAAGACAGGCCAACATTCAAATTCAGGATACACAGAGAACACCACAAAGATACTCCTTGAGAAGAGCAACCCCAAGACATATAATCATCAGATTCACCAAGGTTGAAATGAAGGAAAAAATGTAAAGGGCAGCCAGAGAGAAAGGTTGAGTTACCCACAAAGAGAAACCCATCAGACTAACAGCAGATATCTCTGCAGAAACCCTACAAGCCAGAAGAGAGTGGGGGCCAATATTCAACATTCTTAAAGAAAAGACATTTCAACCCAGAATTTCATAGGTGGCCAAACTAAGCTTCATAAGCGAAGGAGCAATTGGTTGTCCTTTACAGACAACCAAATGCTGAGAGATTTCATCACTACCAGGCCTGCCTTACAAGAGCTCCTGAAGGAAGCACTAAATGTGGAAAGAAACAACCAGTACCAGCCACTGCAAAAACATACCAAATTGTAAAGACCATCGACACTATGAAGAAACTGCATCAACTAATGGTCAAAACAACCAGCTAGTATCACAATTACAGGATCAAATTCGCACCACATTTACTGTAAATGTAAATGGGCTAAGTGCCCCAATTAAAAGACACAGACTGGTAAATTGGTTAAAGAGTCAAGACCCATCAGTGTGCTGTATTCAGGAGACCCATCAGTGTGCTGTATTCAGGAGACCCATCTCACATGCAAAGACACACATAGGCTCAAAATAAAGAGATGGAGGAATATTTACCAAGGAAATGCATAGCAAAAAGAAA
>NW_012109075.1:561715-565325 GCF_000951045.1 Mandrillus leucophaeus
ACTCTCCACCCCAAATCAACAAAATATACATTCTTCTCAGCACCACATCACACTTATTCTAAAATTGACTGCATAATTGGAAGTAAAACACTCCTCAGCAAATGTAAAAGAAAAGAAATCACAACAAACTGTCTCTGAGACCACAGTGCAATCAAATTAGGACTCAAGATTAAGAAGCTCACTCAAAACCGCACAACTACATGAAAACTGAACAATGTGCTCCTGAATGACTACTGGGTACATAATGGAATGAAGGCAGAAATAAAGATGTTCTATGAGACCAATGAGAACAAAGACACAATATACCAGAATCTCTGGGACACATTTAAAGAAGTGTGTAGAGAGGAATTTATAGCACTAAATGCCACAAGAGAAAGCAGGAAAGATCTAAAATCAACACCCTAACATCACAATTAAAAGAACTAGAGAAGCAAGGGCAAACAAATTTAAAAGCTAGCAGAAGACAAGAAATAACTAAGGTTAGAGCAGAACTGAAGGTGATACAGACACGAAAAACCCTTCAAAACATCCATGAATCCAGGAGCTGGTTCTGTGAAAATATCAACAAAATAGATAGACTGCTAGCCAGACTAATAAAGAAGAAAAGAGAGAAGAATCAAATAGACACAATAAAAAATGATATAGGGGATATCACCAATGGTTCCCACAGAAATACACACTGCCATCAGAGAATACTATAAACACTTCTATGCAAATAAACTAGAAAATATAGAAGAAATGGATAAATTCCTGGAAACATACACCCTTCAAAGTCAAAACCAGGAAGAAGTTGAATCCCTGAATAGACGAATAACAAATTCTGAAATTGAGGCAGCAATTAATAGCCTACCAACCAGAAAAAGCCCAGAACCAGATGGATTCCCAGCCAAATTTTGCCAGAGGTACAAAGGGAAGCTGATACCATTCCTTCTGAAACTATTCCAAACAATAGAAAAAGAGGGAGTCCTCCCTAACTCATTTTATGAAGCTAGCATCATCCTGATACCCAAACCTGGCAGAGACACAACAACAACAAAAAAAGAAAATTTCAGGCCAATATCCCTGATGAACATTGATGTGAAAATTCTCAATAAAATACTGGCAAACCAAGTCCAGCAGCACATCAAAAAGCTTATCAAACAGGTTAAAGTCAACTTCAGCCCTGGGATGCAAGACTGGTTCAACATATGCAAATCAATAAACGTAATCCATCACATAAACAGAACCAATGACAAAACCACATGATTATCTCAAGAGATGCAGAAAAAGCCTTCAACAAAATTCAACACCACTTCATGTTAAAAACTCAATAAACTAGGTATCAATGGAACATATCTCAAAATAATAAGAGCTATTTATGACAAACCCACAGCCAATATTGTACTGAATGGGCAAAAAGTGGAAGCATTCCCTTTGAAAACCAGAACAAGACAAGGATGGCTTCTCTCACCACTCCTATTCAACATAGTGTTGGAAGTTCTGGCCCGGGCAATCAGGCAAGAGAAAGAAATAAAAGTAGTCAAATAGGAAGAGAGGAATTCAAATTGTCTCTGCAGATGACATGACTGTATATTTAAAAACCCCATCATCTCAGCCCAAAATCTCCTTAAGCTGATAAGCAACTTCAGCAAAGTCTCAGGATACAAAATCAATGTGCAAAAATCACAAGTATTCCTATACACTGATAACAGACAGACAGCCAAGTCATGAGTGAACTCCCATTCAGAATTGCTACGAAGAGAATAAAATACCTAGGAATCCAACTTACAAGGGATGTGAAGGACCTCTTCAAGGAGAACTACAAACCACTGCTCAATGAAATAAAAGAGGACACAAACACATGGAAAAACATTCCATACTCATTGCTACCCCCACCAAGCTACCACTGACTTTCTTAATAGAATTGGGAAAAAACTACTTTAAATTTCATATGGAACCAAAAAAGAGCCTGCATAGCCAAGACAAACCTGGGCAAGAAGAACAAAGTTGGAGGCATCACTCTACCTGACTTCAAACTATACTACAAGGCTACCATAACCAAAACAGCATGGTGCTGTTACCAAAACAGATATATAGACCAATGGAACAGAACAGAGGCTTCAGAAACAACACCACACATCTACAACCATCTGATCTTTGACAAACCTGACAAAAACCAGCAATGGGGAAAAGAGTCCCTATTTAATAAATGGTGTTGGGAAAACTGGCTAGCCATATGCAGAAAACTGAAACTGGACCCCTTCCTTACACCTTATGCAAAATCAACTCAAGATGGATTAAGGACTTAAATGTAAGACTTAAGACCATAAAAATCCTTGAAGAAAACCTGGGCAATACCATTCAGGACATAGGCATGGGCAAAGACTTCATGTCTAAAACACCAAAAGCAATGGCAACAAAAGCCAAAATTGACAGAGGATCTAATTAAAGAGCTTCTGCACAGCAAAAGAAATTATCATCAGAGTGAACAGGCAACCTAGAGAATGGGAGCAAATTTTTGCAATCTATCCATCTGAAAAAGGCTAATATCCAGAATCTACAAAGAATTTAAACAAATTTACAAGAATAAAACAACCCCATCAAAAAGTCAGCAAAGAATACGAACATACACTTCTCTAAAGAAGACATTTATGCAGCCAACAAACATGAAAAAATGCTCATCATCACTGGTCATCAGAGAAATGCAAATCAAAACCACAGTGAGATACCATCTCACACCAGTTAGATAGGCAATCATTAAAAAGTCAGGAACAAAAAGATGCTGGAGAGGATGTGGAGAAATAGGGATGCTTTTACACTGTTGGTGGGAGTGTGAATTAGTTCAACCATTGTGGAAGACAGTGTGGTAATTCCTCAAGGATCTAGAACTAGAAGTACCATTTGACCCAGCAATTCCATTACTGGGTATACACCCAAAGGATTATAAATCATGCTAGTATAAAGACACACGAACATGTATGTTTATTGTGGCACTGTTCACAATAGCAAAGACTTGTAACAAACCCAAATGTCCATCAATGATGGACTGGATAAAGAAAATGTGGCACATATACACCATGGAATACTATGCAGCCATAAAAAAGGATGAGTTCATGTCCTCTGCAGGGACATGGATGAAGCTGAAAACCATCATTCTCAGCAAACTATCACAAGGACAGAAAACCAAATACCATGTTTTCACTCATAAGTGGGAATTGAACAATGAGAACACATGAACACATGGAAGGGAACATCACACACCAGGGCTGGTCAGGCGGTGGGGGGCTGGGGGAGGGACAGCATTAGGAGAACTACCTAATGGAAGTCATGGGTTGATGGGTGTAGCAAACCACCATGGCATGTCTATACCTATGTAACAAAACTGCACGTTGTGTCTGCTTGGTCCAGAGCTGAGTTCAAGTCCTGGAATCCCTTGTTAATTTTCTGTCTCTTTGATCTGTCTAATATTGACAGTGGGGTGTTAAAGCCTCCCATTATTATTGTGTGGGAGTCTCAGTCTCTTTGTAGTTCTCTAAGAACTTGCTTTATGAATCTGGGTGCTCCTGTATTGGGTGCATATATATTTAGGATAGTTAGCTCTTCTTGTTGCATTGATTCCTTTACCATTATG
>NW_012109075.1:565730-569553 GCF_000951045.1 Mandrillus leucophaeus
TGTGTGAATTTGATCCTGTCATTATGACGCTAGCTGGTTGTTTTGCCCGTTAGTTGATACAGTTTCTTCATAGCATCGATGGTCTCTACAATTTGGTATGTTTTTGCAGTGGCTGATACTGGTTGTTCCTTTCCATGTTTAGTGCTTCCTTCAGGAGCTCTTGTAAGGCAGGCCTGGTGGTGATGAAATCTCTCAGCATTTGCTTGTCTGTGAAGGATTTTATTTCTCCTTCACTGATGAAGCTTAGTTTGACTGGATATGAAATTCTAGATTGAAATTTCTTTTCTTTAAGAATGTTGAATTTGGCCCCCACTCTCTTCTGGCTTGCAGGATTTCTGCATAGAGATCTGCTGTTAGTCTGATGGGTTTCCCTTTGTGGGTAACCTGACCTTTCTCTCTGACTGCCCTTAACGTTTTTTCCTTCATTTCAACCTTGGTGAATCTGACGATTATATGTCTTGGGGTTGCTCTTCTCAAGGAGTATCTTTGTGGTGTTCTCTGTGTATCCTGAATTTGAATGTTGGCCTGCCTTGCTAGTTTGGGAAATTTCTCCTAGATAATATCCTGCAGAATGTTTTCTAACTTGATTCCATTCTCCCCGTCACTTTCAGGTACACCAATCAAACGTTGATTTGGTCTTTTCACATAGTCCCATATTTTTTGGAGGCTTTGCTCATTACTTTTCATTCTTTTTTTCTCTAACCTTGTCCTCTCTCTTTATTTCATTAAGTTGATGTTCAATCACTGATACCCTTTTTCTGCTCGATTGAATCAGCTATTGAAGCTTGTGTATGCTTCACGAAGTTCTCATGCTGTGTTTTTCAGCTCTGTCAGGTCATTTGTGTTATTTTCTACACTGGTTGGTCTATTTAGCCATTCCTCTAACCTTTTTTTCAAGGTTTTTAGCTTCCTTACAATGGGTTAGAACATGTTCCTTTAGCTCGGAGAAGTTTGTTATTACCCACCTTCTGAAGCCTACTTCTGTCAATTCATCAAACTCATTCTCTGTCCAGTTTTGTTCTCTTGCTGGTGAGGAGTTTTGATCCTTTGGAGGAGAAAAGGCATTCTGGTTTTTGAAATTTTCAGCTTTTCTCCTCTGGTTTCTCCCCATCTTTGTGGATTTATCTACCCTTGGTCTTTGATGTTGGTGACCTACGGATGGGGTTTTGTTGTGGATGTCCTTTGTGTTGATGTTGATTTTATTCCTTTTTTTTGGTTAGTTTTCTTTCTAAAAGGCCCCTCAGATGCAGGTCTGTTGGAGTTTGCTGGAGGTCCACTCCAGACCCTGTTTGCCTCAGTATCACCAGCAGAGGCTGCACAGCAGCAAATATTGCTACCTGATCCTTCCTCTGGAAGCTTTGTCCTAGAGGGGTACCTGCCAGATGCCATCCAGAGCTCTCCTGTATGAGGTGTCTGTCGGCCCCTACTGGGAGCTATCTCCCAGTCAGGGTATATGGAGTTCAGGGACCCACTTGAGGAGGCAGTCTGTCCATTATCAGAGCTCGAACACCATGCGGGGAGAAACACTGCACTCTTCAGAGCTGTCAGGCAGGGATGTTTAAGTCTGCAGAAGCTGTGCCCACAGCTGCTCCTTCCCCCAGGTGCTCTGTCCCAGGGAGATGAGGATTTTGTCTATAAGTCCGTGACTGGGGCTGCTGCCTTTTGTTCAGACATGCCCTTCGCACAGAGGTGGAATCTAGTGGCAGTTGGCCTTGCTGAGCTGTTGTGGGATCTTCCCTGCTTGAACTTCCTGGCAGCTTTCTTTACACTGTAAGCATAAAACTGCCTACTCAAACCTCAGCGATGGTGGACGCCCCTCCCCTCTCCAAGCTCCAGTATCCCAGGTCGATCTCAGATTGCTGCAATAGCAGCAAGAATTTCAAGCCAATAGATCTTAGCTTGCTGGTGTCCATGGGCGTGGGACCCGCCGAGCCAGGCACCAGAGGGAATCTCCTGGGATACAGACCATTTTTTAATGTTTGTTGGCCACTTGCATGTCTTCTTATGAGAAGAATCTTTTCATGTCTTTGCCCAGTTTTTAATGAGGTTATTTGTTTTTTGATTGTTCATTTGTTTAAGTTGCTTATAGATTCTGGATATTGAACCTTCATTGGGTGTATAGTTTACAAATATTTTCTCCCAATAGGTAGGTTGTCTATTTATTCTGTTGATAGGTTCTTGCTGTGCAGAAGCTGTCTGGTTTAATTTGGTTCCACTTACCAACTTTTGTTTTTGTTGAAACTGCTTTTGAGGACTTAGTCATAAATTCTTTCCCAAAGCCAATGTTCAGAATGGTGTTGCCTAGGTTTTCTTTCAGGATTCCTATAATCTCAGGTCTTATATTTAAATCTTTAATCTATCTTAAGTTAATTTTTGTATATGATGAAAGGTAGGGGTCCAGTTTCATTCTTCTGCATATGGATAGCCAGTTATCCCAGCACCATTTATTGAATAGGGAATCCTTTCCCCATTGCTTATTTTTGTTGACTTTGTCAAAGATCAAATTTGGTGCACAGCCTTATTTCTAAGTTCTCTATTCTGTTCCATTGGTCTATGGGTCTGTTTTTGTACCAGTACTATGCTGTTTTTGTTACTATAGCCTTATAGTGTAGTTTGAAGCCTGGTCATGTGATGCCTCCAGCTTGCTTTTTGTTTAGGATTGCTTTGGCTATCTTTTTTGTTTCCATTTGAATTTTTGAATAGTTTTTTTTCTAGTTCTGTGAAAAATGACATTGGTAGTTTGATAGTAATAGCATTGAATCTGTGGATTGCTTTAGGCAGTATGGCTATTTTAATGATATTGAGTCTTCCAATCAATGAACATGGAATGTTTTTCCATTTGTTTGTATCTATAATTTCTTCTATCAGTGTTTTATAGCTGTCCTTCTAGAGATCTTTCTCCTCCATGGTTAGCTGTATTCCTTGGTATTTTAATTTTTTTGTGGCAACTGTAAATGAGATTACCTTCTTGATTTGTCTCTCAGCTTGAATGATATTTGTGTATAGAAATGCTACTTATTTTTGTTATTAATTTAGTCTTCTTACTGAAGTCATCTATCAGTTCCACAAGTATTTTGACAGAGTCTTTAGGATTTTCTAGGTATAGAATTATATTATCCATGAAGGGAGATAGTTTGACAACTTCTTTTCCAAGTTGGATGTCTTTTATGTCTTTCTTTTGTCTGATTGATATGGCTAGGACTATAATGAATGGGAGAAGTAAGAATGGGCATCTGTGTCTTATTCCAGTTCTCAAGGGGAATGCTTCTAGTTTTTGCCCTTTCAGCATAATGTTGGCTATGGGTTTGTCATAGGTGGCTCTTATTATTTTGAGGTATGTTCCTTTGATGCCTAGTTATTGAGGGCTTTTAACATCATGAGTAGATGTTGAATTTTATTGAAAACTTTTTCTGTGTTTATTGAGATGATCATATGGTTTTTGTTCTTAATTCTGTTTATCTGGTGAATTATGTTTATCGATTTGCATATGTTGAACTAACCTTCCATCTCAGGAATGAGGCCTACTTGATCATGGTGAATTAACTTTTTGATGTGCTGTTGGATTTGGTTTGTTAGTATGTTGTTGAGGATACTTGAGTCAACGTTCATCAGGGATACTTGTCTGTAGTTTGTTGTTGTTGTTGTTGTGCCTTTGCCAGATTTTGGGATCAGAATGATGCTGGCTTTGTAGGATGAGTTAGGGGGGAGTCCTCCCTCCTCTATGTTTTGTAACCATTTCAGTAGAATTGGTAACTGCCGTTATTTGTATGCCCGGCAGAATTTGGCTGTAAATCCATCAGGTCCAGGGCTTTTTTTTTTTTTT
>NW_012109075.1:569603-590654 GCF_000951045.1 Mandrillus leucophaeus
TCAATTTCAGAAGTTGCTGTTGGTGTGTTTCGAGTTTCAATTTCTTCCTCATTCAATCTCTGGAGAGTGTGTGTTTCCAGGAATTTATCAGTTTTTGGCTGTAAATCCATCAGGTCCAGGGCTTTTTTTTTTTTTTTGGTTGGTAGATTTTTATTTTTATTTTTGCTACTAACTCAATTTCAGAAGTTGCTGTTGGTGTGTTTCGAGTTTCAATTTCTTCCTCATTCAATCTCTGGAGAGTGTGTGTTTCCAGGAATTTATCAGTTTTCTCTAAATTTTCTGGTTTGTGTGCATAGAGGTTGTTCATAATAGCCTCTATCTTTTATATTTTTATGGGTTGGTTGTAATTTTACCTTTGTTGTTTCTGATTTTGCTTATTTGGACCTTCTCTCTTTTTTCCTTTGCTAGTCTAGCTAGCAGGTTATTGATCTTTTTTATCCTTTCAAAAAAACAGACTTTTGGTTTTGTTGATTCTTTGTATGGATTTTTACATCTCAATTTCCTTCAGTTCCTCTCTGATTTTAGTTATTTTCTGCTAGCTTTGACAGTAATTTGTTATTGTTTTTCTAGTTCCTCTGGGTACGATGTTAGATCATTAATTTGAGCTCTTTCTAACTTTTTGAGGTAGGTGTCTTCCATGTAATTATGTGGTTTTAAGAGATCTTCTTGATATTAATTTCCATTTTTATTTCATTGTATTCCAAGAGTATGATTTTATTTTTTTGAATTTATTGAGACTTGCTTTATGGCCAAGCATGTGGTCAATCTTGGAGTATGTTCTGTGCGCAGATGAGAAGAATGTATATTCTGAGGTTAATGGGTGGAATATTCTGTAGATGCCTATGAGGTCCAATTGATCAAATGTCAAGTTTGAATCCAGGATTTCTTTGTTAGTTTTCTGCCTTGATGATCTGTCTAGTGGTGTCAGTGGGGTGTTGAAGTTCCACACTATTATTGTGTGGCTAAGTCTTTTCGTAGGTTTAGAAGTACTTGTTTTAGTAATTTGGGTTCTCCAATGTTGGGTGTGTATATATTTAGGATATTTCAGTATTCTTGTTGAATCAAGCCCTTTATCAATACTGTTGTTAGTTTAAATTCTGTTTTATCTAACATAAGAATCATGACCCCTTCTCTTTTTTGGTTTCCATTTGTCTGATAGATCTTTCTCTAACCCTTTATGGGTGTCATTACATTTATTTGTGAGATGGGTCTCTTAAGACAGCAATGGATTTCTCTCACTTTTTAATCCACTTACCACTCTGTGCCTTTTAGATGGGGTATTTAGGTCATTTGCATTCAAGATTAATATTGATATAGGAGATTTTGATAATATCATGGAGTTTTTAGCTGGTTGTTTTGTAATTTGTATTGTGTGGTTGCTTTATAGGCTCTGTGGGCTATGTACTCAAGTGTGTTTTTGTCGTAGTAGGTATCATTCTTTTGTTTCCATGTTTAGAAATCCCTTAAGGATCTCTTTTAAGACTGGTCTGGTGGTAAAAAAAATTCCCTTAACACTTACTTGTCTGGAAAATATTTTAATTTTAATTTTAAGTTCTGGGGTACCTGCACAGGATGTGCAGGTTTGTTACACAGGTAAACATGTGCCTTGGTGTTTTGCTGCACCTATCAACCCATCACCTAGGTATTAAGCCCAGCATGCATTAGCTATTTTTCCTAATACTCTCCCTCCCCACCCCCCACCCCCCAACAGGCTCCAGTGTGTGTTGTTCCCCTTCCCGTGTCCATGTGTTCTCATTGTTCAGCTCCCACTTGTAAGTGAGAACATGAAGTGTTTGGTTTTCTGTTCCTGAATTAGTTTGCTGATGATAATGGCTTCCAGCTCCATCCATGTCCCTGCAGAGGACATGATCTCATTCCTTTTTATGGCTGCACAGTATTCCATGGTGTACATTACCACATTTTCTTTATCCAGTCTATCATTGATGTGCATTTAAGTTGATTCCATGTCTTTGCTATTGTGAATAGTGCTGCAATGAACAATTGTGTGCATATATATTTGTAATACAATGATTTATATTTCTTTGGGTATATGCCCTATAATGAGACTACTGGGTCAAATGGTATTTCTGGTTCTAGATCTTTGAAGAATCACACACCATCTTTCACAATGGTTGAATTAATTTACATTCCCACAAACAGCGTAAAAGCATTCTTATTTCTCTGCAACCTCACCAGCATCTGTTGTTTCTTGACTTTTTAATGATCACCATTCTGAGTGGCATGGGATGGCATCTCATTGTGGTTTTGATTTGCATTTCTCTAATGATCAGTGATGTTGAGCTTTTTTCATATGTTCATTGGCTGCATGAATGTCTTCTTTTGAGAAATGTCTGTTCAGGTCCTTTGCCAACTTTTTAATGGGGTTGCTTTTTTTAAAAATTTAATTTGTTTAAGTTCCTTATAGATTCTGGATACTAGTCCTTTGTCAGATGGATAGATTGCAAAAATTTTCTCCCATTCTGTACTGTAGGTTCCCTGTTCACTTCACTTGTTCACTCTGATGATAGTTTTTTTTTTTTCTGTGCAGAAGCTCTTTAGTTTAATTATGAAACTGTCTTTGCAACATTATGATGGAGACAGTGAAAGAGCTCTAAATTAATCGACTCCGTCTTGCTTCTAACCTCCAAGCTGTCCTTTTTCATTCATGGGTAGAGGCTGAATTAACTTTGGGAGAAGCTTACTTCATAGTTGATAGTTAATATGAAGACGATAACAGCCCTTTCCCAAAGCAGACCTCCTTCATGCCTGGGAATTAGACTGCCTTTGTAGGACTAACATTAGCCACAAGATTAGAAATTATGGTTTGGAAGTCATGTAGCTGGAGGCTACAAGTTTCTGACCCTCCCTAAACTGCTCCTAAACAGTTCTTAGATATTTTGCAGACCCTGCACTTGATGGATCAGGTGGTACTACTCAGGTTGATAAGCTGTCTCATCTAATCTTGTGGCCCCCACCCAGGGACTGACTCAGTACAGGAAGACAGCTTCGACTCCCTGTGATTTCATTTCTGACCAACAGATGCCCCTGGCTTTCTGGCTTCCCCCAACCCACCAAGTTGTCCTTAAATCTCTCCTCCCCGAATGCTCGGAGACACTGATTTGAGTAATAAAACTCTGGTGTCCCGCACAGCCGGCTCTGCATGAATTACCCTTTCCCTATTGCAATTACCCTGTCTTGAGAAATCAGCCCTGTCTAGGCGGTGGGAAAGGTGAACCCATTGGGTGGATATAATTAGATACCATTTGTCAAATTTTGTTTTTGTTGCAATTGCTTTTGGCGATTTCATCATGAAATCTTTGCCTGTGCTAAGGTCCTGAATGGTATTGCCTAGATTCTATTCTAGGGTTTTTATACTTTTGGGTTTTACATTTAAGTCTTTAATCCATCTTGAGTTAATTTGAATCTTACGTTGGTGGGATATGAAATTCTTGGTTGGAATTTCTTTTCTTTAAGAATGCTGAAAATAGGCCCACAATCTCTCTTTGCTTTTAAGGCTTCTGCTGAGAAGTATGCTGTTAGCCTGGTGGGGTTCCCTTTGCAAGTGACCTGTCTCTTCTCTCTAGCCATCTTTAAGATTTTTTCTTTAGCATTGACCTCGGATAGTCTGGTGACTGCATGCCTTGGTGATGTTTCTTTTGTATAGTATCTTCCAGGTGTTCTTTGGATTCCTTCTATCTGGATGTCTATCTCTCTAGCAAGATTAGGGAAATTTTCTTGAATTATTCCCTCAAATATGTTTTTCAGGCTGTTTACTTTTTCTCCTCTCTCAGGAATGCCAATAATTTGTAAGTTACATCACTTTAGATAATCCCATATTTCTTGAAGACTTTGTTCAAGTATTTATCTTATTTTTGTCTGCGTTAGTTTGAAAGACCATCTTCAAGCTCTGAAATTTTTTATTCTGCTTGGTTCAATCTGTTGATAAAGATTTCAGTTATATTCTGAACTTCCTTAATGAGGTTTTCAATTTTAGAAGCTCTGATTGATTTCCTTTTAAGAGGTTTATCTTTTCCTTCCTTTCCTGGATTGATTTAGAAGTGTCTTTGTATTGATTTTCAACCTTGTATTGGGTCTCAGTGAGCTTCCTTACAATCCATGCTTTGAATTCTTTATCTGTCATTTCTGAGTTTCCACTTTGGTTGGGGATCATTTCCGGAGAGCTAGTGTCATCCTTTGATCATGTCACTACATTCATTTTTTATGGTGCCAGAATTCTTGCACTGTTTCCATCTCATCCGGAGACACTGGCACTTCAAATTTTTTAATTATTTTCATGCAGATAGGATTTCTTCTTCTTTTTTCCCTATAAAATTATTATTTTTTTCTTTTCCTTTCCCTGCATGGGGTGCAACTGTGGAGAATGTTGGGAAGGATATTTTGGCTTCACTTTTATAGCCCTATGCACTTTTAGGGGGCAGGTTTTATACTGGGCTGTGTAGTTTGACCTATGAGGCAGTCGATGGTACTTACAGGTAAGAGCTGGCTGTGGCCAAAGCAGTGGGGTATGTACTTGATCCTTGTTTACTGGCACAGGCTCTCTGTTGCCTCAGGCAATGGGCTGACTCATGGAATGCACAGTGGTCTGAGCTCCCTGCTCAGACTGAGGACGAGGGGCGAGGGGGGCGGGGGCCAGACCAGGCGGATCCACTTACAGGTTCTCTGATGGCAGGCATAAGCACTGAGGGTGAATCTAGTGGGTGGCCACCAGACACCCTCTGTGGCCGTATGGAGCTGGGTAACCTCCTTAGCCCCAGGTTCTTTGCACAGGGATGGTGGGTAGCTCATGCTCCTATTCCAGAAGAATGGGTGCTCCAGACACCTGGAGATCTGCCTGAGTGTTGAGCAGAGGGACCCCTGCACCAACATTTCTGCAAAGGAGGGCTGGGGTGACTTAGGCTGCTAAACCAGGAATGCAGGTGCTCTAAATGCCTGGAGTTCTGCCTGGGCATGTAGCAGAGAGGGCCCTTCTGTACCAGGTTCTCTGCACAGGAAGTGTGTGGTGACTCAGGCTGCTGATCCGGGCAAGCTGGTTCTCTGAATGCCTGGAGTTCTGCCTGGACATGGAGTTCGGAGGGCCTCGCTAGACCAGGAACTATGTCCATGAAGGGTGGGGAAACTCAGGCTGTTGGTCCAGGCAAGTGGGTGCTCCAAATGTCTGGATTTCTGCTTAGGGGTATACCAGAGAGTGCCCTTGAGTGATACACCATCTCAAGGGAGAAAGCTGGAGCACCCAGCAATGGCATACACACTGGTTTCCAGTCATCAAGCTGGACTTGGCTGCAAGTGTCACTGTCTAGGAGAAACTGCAGCTGTAGCAGCTTTCCTCCTGCCTGAGGCTTGCAATGGAGGAGAGCAGAATTCCAGTGCCTACTTCTGAAATCCTTTCCACAGTTCTGGCTGTGGATGTCCTTACCCCGCTCCAGAGCAGGCACTCTGGAGGTCTGGTCTGAGACTGCAATGCCTGTGTGGTCATGCTGCCAGATTGCCACAGAATAACTGACTTTGTATGTGCCCAGATTAAAAATGATATCCTGCTCTCAGTCCCACATCTGGGAAAATGCCTGCAACTTTTCCTGGTGTCTCCCTTTCAGAGTCTCTAAGCCTCTCCTCAACTTACCTCCAGGGCTTGGGAGAAACAAAGTGTTCTCCCTTGGTCTGGGTTGCTCAGATTCCCAGTGGAAAGGTAAGTCACAGAGGGAGGCTCTCTGCTTCTCTCACGTGCTGGAGCTTCACTCACTTAATAGCTAAATGCTGTTATGGGGGCTGTTTGCCAGTATCCTCCACAGGACCAGGGATGTCTTTCATGATTCTAGTGGATTCCCATTTTCCTTCTTGAATTAAAGTGCACAGAGTTTATATTTATGCACTGTCTTGCTGTTTCCAAGTGGCTGAGGCATGCTAAAAGCCTCTAATCCACCATCTTGGAAAATGAAACTGTATTGCTATTGAAGGCCTGGGATGTCCAATATGGCATTACAAATAAGCATATATCTATAGACCAACATCTATGTATATAATACTGTGTTAGATACTACAGGGAAAATATTAAAAAATAAGCAAAGATAGACATTGAAGAAATATTTACAAGGATGCTGAGTGTTATTACGGAGAAGTGCAGGTGCAATGGAAATGTTAAAGTGAGGGATCTTGTCAACTCTGTAAATCAGAGGAAACGCTCTAGAGGAATTGCCTACTTAAATGAGGCTTAATAGATGAGAATGTTAACCAGGTGAGGAAGTACTAGCATTCTAGGTAGAGAGGAAGCATGTGTGCGGCCCTGGAGATGAGAGAGAAAATGGCATATTCTAGGAACCTTAAAAAGCCCAGTATGGCTGAACAGTAGGAAACCATGAGGAGTTTGACTGGAAGTAAGACTGGAGAGTAAGTTAGAAGTCACATTGTGAGGGACAATGGAAACTATAAAAGGTTTTAAAAACAGATAATGACTGGTGAGAAGTACATTAAAGATATGGTGTAATTGGACACAGTGTACACTGCTCAGGTAACAGGTGCACCAGAATCTCAGACACCCCCACTATAGAACTTCTCCATGTAACAAAAAACCACGTGTTTCCCCAAAACTATTGAAATACAAACTTTTTAAAGAAAGAGATGGTGGCCGGGTGCAGTGGCTCACGCCAATAATCTCAGCACTTTGGGAGGCCGAGGTGGGCGGATCACGAGGTCAGGAGAGCAAGACCGTCCTGGCTAACATGGTGAAACCCCGTCTCTACTATAAAATACAAAAAATTAACCGGGCATGGTGGTGGGCGCCTGTAGTCCCAGCTACTCGGGAAGCTGAGGCAGGAGAATGGCGTGAATCCGGGAGGCAGAGCTTGCAGTGTGCCGAGTTCACGCCACTGCACTCCAGCCTGGGCGCACAGCAAGACTCTGTCTCAAAAAAACAAAACAAAAAAAAGACAGTAATAGGTAGTTGGTTATTTTTTGTTAGTCAGTTTAGTACCCATACTTGACTTGGCTCTTGGACTGTACTTATTAGACCTTGATATGGAGTAGTCCATTTTTGTTCAATGAAACTTTTGAAACCAGTTGATTGTCAAATGTCAAGCAGCTCAAGAGATTCTGCCTGGGTTGGCTTTATGGTTCCATTTATATATATGTTCTATATAATATATAAATTCTATAATTTATATAATATAATATTAATATAATATACATTCTATAATTCTAGTACCTACTGCTGATATATATTATATATATATCTATAACTGCTGATCTGTAATATTGTATATATAACTGCTGACATGTAATATAAATATTACATATATGTAATATGTATTATATATACACGTATATAATCTGTCTCTTATACACATCTAGATGTGTATAAGAGACAGGGGCAACAAGAGTGAAACTCTGTCTCAAAAAAAAAAAAAAAAAAAAAAAAATATATTATATATATTATATATTATATAATAATGTAATATGTATTACATGATATAATGTAATATATATTACATGATATAATGTAATATATATGAGATGTAACATACATCTCATAATGTATACATCTCCTACATTATATATATATATTACAAGGTCTAATTAGAGAAGTCTAGAGAAATCACATCATGGTCTAATTAGAGAAGTATGTACATCTCAGCAGTAATATATATATAATATTACATCTAGAATTACAATAGAATATACATATATATGTGTAGATATATATAATATTACATCTCAGCAGTAGGCACTAGAATTCTGCTCTCCCCCATTGCAAGCATGGGGCAGGAGGAGAGCTGGCATACAGGACGAGCTTGGTAACCTGGAACCAGTCTGTGTGTGCCATTGCTGGGTGCTGCAGCCTGCTCCCCTGAGATGGTGGTGCAGCAGGGTACTCTCTCTGCTATACCCCCAAGCAAAAATCCAGGCATTTGGAGCACCCACTTGCCTAGACCAGCAGCCTGAGCTGCCCCACCCATTATGGACATAGGTCCTGGTACAACAGAGCCCTCTCCATTCCACACCCAGACTGAGGCATATCTCCAGTTCATATATGTATTAGGAGATGTTGGTAATAATTTGGAGTGGTTATTAGCCAATCAGGAGACAAACTGATAATTTTTTTCTCCCAAAATAGAAGAAAGGCAGGAGAGAAATGAAGAGAGAGGAAAGGTAGAGCTATATAACCCAGTAGCAAGATGGACTATGAACAGTACTCAGTAGTTTTCTCATATGCTGTCAATGGATGGAGTGTGGTTCAGGAGGTTTGGATTTAATTATATTATTTTCATTTGACTTACCATTTTAACTTCCTTAGGGAATCACTTAAATTAGTCATGCCTTAGTTCTTTTCAGGTAAAGACATTCTGGCTCAGAAACAACCATTATGCAGTTTCACTTAATGAAATCATGTCATTTAGAGCATCTTGAACTCCAGAGAGAGGTATCTCATGCGAGAAGTTTTGATTACAATTGTTACCTTCTGCTTGTTTGCACTTCAGTTCCTTAGAAAAGAAACACTTTTTGAAGAAATTCCTTTAATAGGGACTTGGCAATATAGGCAGACTGCCTTGTAATATTCACACTTCTCTAATTGCAATATTGAGTGTGTGTCTTTGATGGGTCTCTTACGGCAGGTGTACTGACATTTTTCCCCTCCTGGTGTGGGTGTAATATTTTTACAGAACAGAAGAGGGTACTGTGAATAGATCCTGATGTAAGGTGTGAACAGGAAGAAAGATGTTTGCTCTGGCTTTGGCTCATCTTCTAGCAAAGTTGCCTGGAATGTGGTTGTAAATGACTGTCGTGTAGTAAACTCTGCCTACCTTCCCTGTCTCTTCTCTAAGTTAAAATAACTAGCACTGTTTTGCTCATTTATGCAAACTTATGCTTTTTTAATATGAAGAGAGATGATGCTAAGTCATCAGCAGCATTGCGACTCTGACTTGTTTTTACTAGTAGATGGGTTGCATCTGAGCTTTTCACTTGCCTTACTTCACTGAAGACCAATATAGTGTCTCTGGGGGACAATGTTCAAGGTGAGGCTTTCCATCTGTGGCTGTGGTATAGAGTGAGTCTCATTGGCTTACACAGGATATAACTGCAATTTTGACCTCAGTGCTGTGCTCAATTTAGTTGAGTGAGGTTGCTTATGGGGTACCAATGAATCCCAGAGGGCAGAACTCACTCACAAAAATGTAACTTGTCTATTAGTCAGTGGGCAAACATATGGCTGAAGAGTAAGCAGATGTTTCCCATTGAAATGAGAAAATAAACTTTAATAATCCATTTTTTTTTGTATCTTTTAAGGAAGATCCTGGAATTCTCCGTTCAGTTGCCACCCACAGTGTGTCTCATTGTTTTCTGTTATTGTAGGTTTCTAGGTCAGATGTTGATCATCATATTATTTGTCACAACTTTCTGTTTGAAACTCAAGCATTTTTTAAAAAGTTTTGTCTCATAAGGTCTAGAAACTGCCTTTACATTATAAAGTTGCTTGTATTTATCCACAGCCTGGAATAATCTATTGATGGTATTTTACTTCTAAGCAGTAAGAAAGATATGCTGTAATCTGTTGGGAAGACTGTATGCTTTGTACTTACCTAGGTTAAAGGAAAACAGTAGCAGCTTGACCTCTAGATATTTGGCTTCATATGCCTTGGCTGCTTGGTAGAAGTCATCCCATATTGAATATACATTGGTTCCAAAGGATATTTCTGCTTCGGCAGTAGCTCCAAACATACACTGCTATGCTTATAAAACAGGGCTGAGGGAAGTAGTTTGCTGGAACCAGTTTGCTCTTGCTAGTTAAGAGTCGATTGTGTACATTTCTTTTCAACACTGTGTTGAATGGCATAACATTGGTAGATTGAAACAGGTCATGATGGGAGTATTCACATCACAGAAATAGGCAAAGGCTACCCATTAGGGGTCTTTCTCCCCTTGGAGAGTCAGTTGTTGAACACTTAACAACACACCACTTGTTGGAGGTTATTATCGCAGCCATTGAGGCCTACCCCAGAGTAGACTCGACGTATTCCCTTTTATTCCTGGAATTGGTACTGACTCAGGCCTCCCAAGGTTTTTGGGGGACTATTCTAAAGGAATAAGCCAATTCAAGTCCACACTTTTGAAACTGGGCAAGAAAGAGCCAAGTCATCTGAAGGATGAAGGTCCAGAATGGGGCTGAATTATCATTCAGTTTATTGCATTCATAGCAATGTTGTCTAAGAGGCTGATTCCAGGTGCTAGCCATTTACTGTAAATAAGAAATATGGACTATTTTGTCACTGGAACAATTTAACAAACAAGTACCTTCCTGTCAATTCATGGCGAAGTAATGAGAGAAACAAGAGAAGTCCTCAACTTGAGTATGCTTTGTAAGCGGTTCAGCTTCCTGGCAGGCACTGATGTATTTCATGTGTATCCATCTCATCCCTGCAGATTCTCTTAGCTTAATGATTGTCAAAACACTGTGTAAATAGTCGGTGATATTGAAGATGGCAATTTCCATAAACTGTATTTATTCTTTCTTTTTGACAAAAATGACTTCTTATTTTTTTTTTTAAGAATGCCTCAAACACCTGGGTTTTCGTGCTTTCATTTTTAGAATGAACATTTCTTCTACTTGGCAGTTAATATTTTCGACTTTTAGAACACTTCTGGAATATGACTTGACTTTAAAACTTTTACCATTAAAATATTTATAACACATATACAAGGTATAGTGATACTTTCATTACAAATCATTAAAAATACCTGAACACCTGAATGAAAACTTTGACAAAAGATATGAGCAAAGCTATCTACAGAAAAAGGAAATATAAGTAGTCAATAAATATACGAAAAGATGATCTATCTAACTCATATCGAAAATGTAAATGCAAATGAAAACATATTCAATGTTGGTTGAGAATATGAAGTAAATAAGCCGTCTCATATGCTATTGGTGGGAATATATATTGGTATTAGGTTTATTGGAAAAAATAAGGCAGTATTTTCAAAATGTAAAATTCATTTAGTTTTGGGCCCACTGTTCTTACTTCCAGAATTTATCTTACAAAAATATTTGTGTATGAACATTATATATACATATACATACACATGGATATTCATTATAAAATTGTTTTAATAGCATAAAGACTGAGAAGTATCCATCATTAGGGATGATCTAATTAATTAGTTAAATTATGGAAACACCAGGCAGTGGTGTACTTTGTATTCACTAGAAAGTATGAGGTAGATCTACTTACACTGGCATAGAAAGATGTTCGCTAAATATAGTTAGCACTTCGTGAAAAAATTATTGTCCAATAATATGTCTTGTATTACCTCACTTTCATTTAAAAATTATGTATCACTCTTCACTGTATATACTTCTGTGCAATTGAATATTTGAAAATAAGCAGGTATTACTTTTGTATTTAAACTCTATTGGAAAATACTTTTGTTTTTATACTGTTCTGTAAGCTTGTTCTCCTCTATTAACAACATACTTTGAACTTATCTTTCCCCTACTCTTCCCAAATGCTGTGCAACATCATACCTCATGGGTAAGCCATCCTCCATCCATCCATGCATCCATCCACATATTCATCTATCCACATACCTGTGCACCAAATTATTTCTTACTTGCTTATTTAAACTATTTCTTTTTCCAGTTATAGAAGCAATGCTTACCCTTATCCAAAACAAAACAAAAAATGAACAAGCAAAAACAATAACAAAATGATACAGTTAGAGAAGAGTACATAAAAAAATAACTATAGCTTGGACTCGTTCTCCAGAGGCAACCACTTTAACAGTTTTCTAGTGGTTACTTTTTTGCCATTAAATAATGTACTTATAAGTATGTATATCAACATTATATTATAATATTAGTAATATGCTTATATCCCCATTCATTGTCTTCTTTTCTTCTTCTCTCCTCTCCTCTCTTCTCCTTTCCTTGTCTATCTGTGCCAGGCTCAGAAGAAAGCCATATCAGGATATCTAACCTTGGCATAGTTCATGCTTTGGGATATTTGACCAAGATGAGAAGGTGTTTAAGCAGAGTACATGAGTAGAGGGTACACAGCCTTAAAAAGAATGGGAAGAATCAGAGAGGAAAATGGATATAGCCATAGAGGGGAGGACCAGTCAAGAAATGTGGCCCCTCGTCTGTGCCAGTTCCTTACCTGAAACCTAAGAAGGCTAGATTGCAGTTGGTGTTTTAGCTGTGGACAAAAATTTAACCCAGAGTTCCTGGGACTCTTAATGGTATGATGAAATGGAGAAAAACATGGCTTTTGAGTCCAAAAGACTGGATTTTGAATCCCCATGCTACCACTTTCTAACTGTATAATCTTCAGACAACTTGTTTAACTCCTTTGGACTCTAGCATTCTTATCTGTAAACTGGCAATAATATTTTACTCGATATTATACTGTGGAAGTTAGATGATAATAACTAGCATTTACTTATTACTACATGTCAGATATGATTCTAAGTGCTAGATTGGGTATCTGACTACAATGTATATCTCCTTCTCATGCTTACTATAATTATGATTAAATAATTTGTTGCTTAATGTGTGTCTCTCCCAATGGAATGTTAGTTTCATGAGGGCAAAGATCATGTCTGTCTTCCTCACAGTACTGTATTTTTAGTGCCTGCTAAGTATATATATTGATTCTCAGTATTTATTGACTAAATTAAATTAAGAGATATCTGAGTTGTGATTGTCTCATGCGTGTGTGTGTGTGTGTGTTTGTGTGTGTGTGGCAGACGTTTATGACCCTGTGGCATAATTTAGTATTTGACTTCAAAGTGAGATGAACAGATGGTTTGTTTTTGATTTTACCAATGTCCTAACAGTCCTTTGGTAGCCCCAAATAAATATGAAATGTAGAGTTGGAAATATTTGGGATTAATAATTTCTTATAAAAATAATTCTGCATTGATGGACGCCAAGTAGTAATATGTGCCCAGAACTTAGCTCTTTTATTAAAGTTTATTTAAGGAATAGGGAAATTTGGTAGGAAATACAGATCAGTGTGCTTAATAAAAATCCTGCCAATTTTTCTATCTGTAAAGTATATCTTTAGGCTATAATTCAATAAAAAGGTAATGTTTTAATTGCAGATGACATATCAATTTCTACCAGTTTGTTATTATATAGGCAATGCAATTTATTAAGCTCAATTGGACCAGATCATTCTTTTACTGAATCTTTGTTCCAATTGTAGTGTTTTGTAGATAACTATTTTTTTTTTTTTTTTTTTTTTTTTGAGACAGAGTTTCACTCTGTCACCCAGGCTGGAGTGCAGTGGTGTGATCTTGGCTCACTGCAGCCTCCGCCTCCCAGGTTCAAGTGATTCTCCTGCCTCAGCCTCCTGAGTAGCTGAGACTACAGGCACACACCACCACACTCGTTAATTTTTGTATTTTTAGTAAAGACGTGGTTTCACCATTTTGGCCAGAATGGTCTCCATCTCCTGACCTTGTGATCCGTCTGCCTCAGCTTCCTAAAGTGCTGGGATTACAGGTGTGAGCCACCAGAATGTCTTTGCTCAACTGTGTTGGACAGTGGAGAGCTTATTTTAATTTTATTGAGGGAAGCATTGGCTTGAACTTGTCTCTTTAAAACATCAGTCTATGTTTCTATTTTAACACCAAATAATTATGTTAACAAAGACCACAGACAACAGTTGCTTTTACTTATCCTTAGTCACTTCCCAAGTATAAAGATTTTGATAATTCAACTTTAAGGCTATCTATTCCTATTGTGAAAAAGGACTGCCTCCCCACATATTCATATGTGTCAATGAGGGAACATAAGGCTGATGTGGTGAAGACTATGATGACCTGGTACATTTCAAGATGTTTTATGGTACCTAAAACCAAAGGGATCTGAAAAGGGAGCCTAGTGATAGAGGAGGTTTAAACCAAAAAGGCTCTGGGTTTAATGTGACCAGTAATTGCCCAACCTGCCTAGTATGTCTAAAAGGAATAACACACTTGGTATATAATCTAGAACTGTGATTTTGATGTGTGAACATATCATTGAAACGAAAAAAAAATCCATCAACTAATTTTCTATTATGATGTTAAATCACTTATTTGACCAATTTTAAATAATGTTAAGATGAAGTTTACATATACTTCAATGATTTAAAGGATACAACTAAATAGTTTTATATTTATTTACTTTTCATGATACATAATGTTTTTACATATGTATGGGGTACATGGGATATTTTGTTACATGCATAGAATATGTAATGATCAAGTCAGTATATTTACAGTATCCATCCGTCAAGCATTCATCCTTTATCTGTGTTGGAAACATTTCAAGTTCTCCTTTCTAGCTATTTTGAAATATATAATACATTGTTATTAATTATAGTCACCCTACTTGGCTATAGAATATTATAACTCATTTTTTCATCTAGCTATATATCTGTTCCCATTAACCAACCTCTCTCTGTTCCCCCTCCCCTAACACACACCCTTCCCAGCCTCTGGTATCTATCATTCTACTCCCCACCTCAATAAGATTAACTTTTTAAACTTCCACATATGAGTGAGGACATGTAATGTTTGTATTTCTGTGCCTGGCTTATTTAACTTAACGACCTCACATTCCATCCATGTTGCTGCAAATAACATTATTTTATTCTTTTTTATGGCTGAGTGGTATTCCATTGAGTATATATACCACTTTTTCTTTGGGAATAAAGCTGCAATAAACATGGAAGTCTGGGTATCTATTTAGTATACTGATTCCTTTTCCTGTGGATAAACACCCATTAGTGGATGGCTGGATTGTATGGTAGTTTTATTTTTAGATATTTGAGAAATCTCCATACTGTTTTCCATAGTGGCTGTACTAATTTATGTTTCCACCAAGTGTATAAGAATTCCGTTTTCTCTGCATCCTCACCAGGAAATCATTTTGTATGAATCTATACTAATCCAAATGATTATGCATAAAAATATGTGCACATACAAGGGTAGCCAATGCAGTATGCATTGTGATGGTGAAAATCTGGTAACAGACTAAACACATTTTCATGGGTGGGGGTGGTACATTCATACTATGGAATACTATACAACCATTAAAGAGACAGAGATAGATGGGTATGGATAGAAATGGGTAGATCTACAAGACATATGAAAAACAGATATGATTCCACATATAGTGGAAAAAATCTATGTATGCATGCATAAGAATGTATGTGTATCTATACAGAAATCTATAGAAAAAGGTTTGGAATTTTTAACATTACTATAACTCTTAGGAGGGGAGTGGTTAAAGTCTCAGGTTGAAGGGTAAATTCCATTTTTGTCTTTTTAATAATAACCATTCTGACTGGAGTAAGACGATATCTCATTGTGATTTTGATTTTCATTTCCATGATGATTAATGGTGTTGAGCATTTTTTTTCATATACCTGTTGGCTATTTGTATGTCTTCTTTTGAAAAATGTCTATTTAGAGCTTTTGCCTACTTTTTAATGAGATTCTTTCTTTTTTGTGAGGTTGAGTTGTTTGAGCTCCTTGTATATTCTGAGTATCAGTCTCTTGTTAGGGAATAGTTTGTAAATATTTTCTCCCATTTGACAGGTTGTCTCTTCACTCTGTTGACTGTTTCCTTTGCTGTCCAGAAGCTTTTTAGTTTATTATGGTTTCATTTGACTATTTTTGGTTTTGTTGCTTATACTTTTGAGGTCTCAGCCATAAATTCTTTTCCTAGGCCAATTTCTTGAAGTGTTTCCTCTATGTTTTATTCCAGTAGTTTTATTGTTTGGTATTTTATATTTAAGTCTTTAATCCATTTTGAGTTGATCTTTATATATGGTGAGAGATAGGGGTTCAGTTTCATTCTTCTGCATATGGTTATCCAATTTTCCCAGCACCATATATTGAAGATTGTCCTTTCCCCAATGTGTGTTCTTAAGAGCCTTTTTTTGAAAATAAGTTGACTGTAAATATATGGATTTATTTATGGGTTCTCTATTCAATTTCATTGGTCTGTGTGTCTGCTTTTATACTAATAACACTATTTTCGTTACTATAGTGTTGTAATCTATTTTGAAATCACTTAGCGTAACGCCTCAAGCTTTGTTCTTTTTTGTTTGTTTGTTTGTTTTTGAGATGGAATCTCACTCTGTCACCCAGGCTGGAGTGCAGTGGTGTGATCTCGGCTTACTGCAACCTCCACCTCCCTGGTTCAAGCAATTCCCCTGCCTCAGCCTCCAGAGTAGCTGGGATTACAGGCGCATGCCTCCACACCTGGATAATTTTTTTTTCTTTTTTTTTTTTTTTTTGAGATGTAGTCTCACTCTGTCGCCAGGGCTGGAGTACAGTGGCGTGATCTTGACTCACTACAACCTCTGCCTCCTGGGTTCAAGCGATTCTCCTGCCTCAACCTCCCGAGTAGCTGAGATTACAGGTGCCTGCCACTAGGCCCAGCTAATTTTTTTTGTATTTTTAGTAGAGACGGGGTTTCACCATGTTGGCCAGACTGGACTCAAGCTCCTGACCTCAGGCAATCCACCTGCCTCAGCCTCCCAAAGTACTGGGATTACAGGCCTGAGCTACCGTGCCTGGCCACTTTGTTCTTTTTGCTTAAGATTGCTGTGGCTATTCAGGCTATTTTTTGGTTCCATGCAAATTTTAGGATTGTGTTTTCTATTTCAGTGAAAAATGACATTGGTATTTTGATAGGCATTGCATCGAATCTGTAGATTGCCTTGGGTACTGTGGTCATTTTAATACTGTTAATTATTCCTATCCATGAGCATGGAATATTTTTTCATTTGTCTCATTCATGAGTGTTTTATAGTTTTCCTTGTAGAAGTCTTCCACCTCCTAGGTTAAATTTGTTCGTAGGTAGTTTGGGATTTTTTTTTTTTTTTTTTGTAGCTATGGTAAGTGGAACTAACTTTTTTGTTTCTTTCTTGGCTGGATCATGTTTGGTGTATAGAAACATTGCTGATTTTTGTACATTGATTTTGTATTCTGCAACTTTACTGAATTTATTTATCAGGTCTAATAGTTTTTTGGTGGAGTCTTTAGTTTTTTCTAGATCATGGCGTCAGCAAAGAGGGACTATTTGACTTCCTCTGTTCCAATTTGAATGCATTTTTATTTATTTCTCTTACCTGATTGTTCTGGCTAGAACTTCCAGTACCATCTTGAATAGGATCAGTGAAAGTGGGCATCCTTGTTCCAGTTCCCAGAGGAAGACTTTCAGTTTTTCCCCATTCAATATAATGTTAGCTGTGAAATTTTCATATATAGCCTTTATTATGTTGAGTTATGTTTCTTCTATACCTGGTTTATTGAGAGTTTTTTTTTTATTTTTTATCATGAAGGGATGTTGAATGTTACCAAACACTTTTTCTGCATCTATTGAGATGATTGTATGTTTTTTTTTCCTTCATGTGCTATATTGCCCTTATTGATTTGTGTATGCTGAACCATCCTTGAAACCCTGGGGTAAATCTCACTTGATGATGATGTGTTATCTTCTTGTTGTGTTACTGGATTCTGTTTACTAGCATTTTGTTGAGGACTTTTGCATCTATGTTCCTCAGGGATATTGGCCTGTAGTTTTCGTGTGTGTGTGTGTGTGTGTGTGTATGTGTGTGTGATTATATGGTTTGGATATCAGAGTAATGCTAGCCTTGAGGAATGAGTTAGGGAGTATTCCCTCCTCTTTAATTTTGTTGGAATCATTTCAGGATAATTGGTGATTTTCTTTGGAAGTTTGGTAGAACTTGGCAGTAAAGCCATCTGGTCTTGGATTTTTTTTGTTGGGAGACTTTTTATTACTGATTCAATTTCATTACCCATTATTGGTCTATTCTCATTTTCTGTTTCTTCCTGAATTCAATTTTGGTAAGTTGTATGTGTCCAGGAACTTATGCATTTCCTCCAGGTTTTTCAGTTTGTTAGCATATAGGTATTCATAATGGTCTCTGATCATCTTTTGTATTTCTGTAGTATCAGTTGAAATGTTTTTTTTTTTTTCATTTCTGATTTTATTCATTGAGTGCTCTATCTTTTTTGTTGCTTAGTCCAGCTAGTGGCTTATTAATTTTACCTTTTCAAAAAAGTCAACTTTTCATTCTGTTGGTCCTGTATCCTTGGTATTATTCTTATAGTCTCTATTTCATTTAGTTCTGCTCTGATCTTTGTTTTTTTTTCCCGCCAATTTTGAGTTTGGTTTGTCCTTGCTTTTCTAGTTGCTTGAGGTGCACTATTACGTTATTTATTTGAAAGCTTTCTATTTTTTCAATGTAGGCATTTATTGCTATAAACTTACCTCTTAGCATTACATTTGCTGTATCCCACAAGTTTTATAATGATGTGTTTCCATTTTCATTTATTTCAAGAAATTTTTTGATTTCCATCTTAATTTCTTCATCTACCCAATTCATTCAGGAGCATGTGGTTTAATTTCCATGTATTTGTATAGTTTCCAAAGTTCTTGCTTGTATTGATTTCTAGTTTTATTCCATTGTGGTCTGAGAAGATACTTGATATAATTTCAGTTTTTAAAACAGTTTGTTGAGATTTGTTTTGTGGCCTAACATATGGTCTATTCTGGAGAATGTTTCATGTACTGTGGAAAAGAATATGTATTCAGAAATTGTTGGACAGAATGTTCTGTAAATGAATATTAGGTCCATTTGGTCCAAAGTCCAGTTTAAATATAATGTTTCTCTGTTTTTTCTGTTTAGCTGTTAGGTCTAATGCTGAGAATGGGATGTTGAAGTCCCCCACTATTTATTACAGTCTATCTTTCTTTTTAGATTTAGTAATATTTGCTTTATGAATCTGGGTTACCCCAATGTTGGGTCTATACGTGTTCATAATAGTTATATTTTCTTGCTGGATTGATACCTTTGTCATTATGTAATGAACTTTTTTGTCTTTTTTTTTTTTTTTTTTTTTACTACTTTTGATTTCAAGTCTGTTTAATATAAGTATGGCTACTCCTGCCAGCAGTGGGCTGGGTGGGTGGGTTCTTAGGCCCCTGAATAGCAGATATGACATGAGTTATGTCAGTATTACGTGGCTTTTTATTTCTATTTTTGTGGAATGTTTTTTTCCATTCCTTGACTTTCAGTCTATGTGCATCTTTACTGGTAAGGTGAGTTTCTTGCAGGAAGCATGTAGTTGGATTATTTAAAAGACCTATTTAACCATTCTATGTCATTTAACAGGAAAGCTTCATTCTTTTATATTCAAGATTATTATTGATCTGTGAGGCTTTTCTCCTGTCACATTGTTAATTGTTTCCAGGTTGTTTTATATATTCTTTGTTCTTCTCTTTTTCTGTTACTTTTTGGCATTGTGGTTCGGTAGATTTCTGTAGTTGTACCATTTGCATCCTTTCTTTTCATTCTTTGTGTGATTGCTTTACCAGTGAGTTTCATACTATCATGTGTCTTCATGATGGTAAAAGTCCTTTTGCTCCCATGTTTAGGACTCCCTTAAATATTTCTTGAGGGTTTCATCTAATGGTAGTGAATTTCCCCAGAATTTACTTGTCTGGGAAAGACTATTTCTCCTTCATTTATGAAGAATACTTTTGCTGGACATGGTATTCTTGACTGACAGACTTTTTTTCTTTTAGCACTTTGAATATGTCATCCCATTAGCCAAATTGGCTCCTAATCCAATGGGGGAATTTTCTTATAAATGACTAATGCTTTTATTTTGTTGCTTTTACAATTCTCTCCTTTTCTTTGAGTTTTGACAGTTTCACTACAATGTGCTGTGGAGAAGATCTTTTTGGATTGTATCTGACGGGATGGCTGAGCTTCCTGTATCTGAATGTCTAAATCCCTTCTTAGACTTGGAAAGTTTTCAGCTATTATTTTGTTAAATAGGTTTTCTATGGTTTTTTTTTTTTTTTTTTTTTTTTTTTTTTTTTTTTTTTACTTTTTGGGGACACTGAAAATTCAACCATTTGCTTGCTTTGTTGTATCCCATATGTCATGTAGGCTGTGTTCATTCTTTTAAATTCCTTTTTCTTTATATTTATCTGACTGGGCTATTTCAAAACATCTGTATTCAAGTTCTGAAATTCTTTCTACTGTTTGATTAGTCTATTACTGAAGCTTTCAAATGTATTTTTTACTTCATGTATTGAATTCTTCAGTTCCAGACTTCCTGATTGGTTCCTTTTTATGATATGTATCTCTTTGGTAAAGTTCTTATTCATATCCTGAATTGGTTTTTGGATTTCTTTGTATTGTGTATGTGAGTTGTCTTATACCTCTCTAAGGTTCTTTCATATCATTATTTAAAACTATTTTTCAGGGGTGCGCCCAAGATGACCAAATAGGAATAGCTCCAGCCTCCGGTTCCCAGCGTGAGCGACACAGAAGACGGGTGATTTCTGCATTTTCAACTGAGGTACTGGGTTCATCTCACTGGGGAGTGCCAGACAATCGGTGCTGGTCAGCTGGTGCAGCCCGACCAGCGAGAGCTGAAGCAGGGTGAGGCATTGCCTCACCTGGGAAGTGCAAGGGGGAAGGGAATCCCTTTTCCTAGCCAAGGGAAACAGACAGACAACACCTGGAAAATTGGGTAATTTCCACCATAATACTGCGCTTTACCAAGGGTCTTAGCAAACGGCACACTAGGAGATTATATCCCACACCTGGCCCAGAGGGTCCCATGCCCACGGAGTCTCCCTCATTGCTAGCACAGCAGTCTGAGATCTAACTGCAAGGCGGCAGTGAGGCTGGAGGAGGGATGCCTGCCATTACTGAGGCTTAAGTGGGTAAACAAAGCCACTGGGAAGCTCAAATTGGGTGGAGCCCACCTCAGCTCAAGGAGGCCGGCCTGCCTCTGTAGACTCCTCCTCTGGGGACAGGGCATAACTAAGCAAAAAGCAGCAGAAACCTCGGCAGAGGTAAATGCCCCTGTCTGATAGGTTTGAAGACAGCAGTGGATCTCCCAGCACGGAGGTTGAGATCTGAGAAGGGACAGACTGCCTGCTCAAGTAGGTCCCTGACCCCTGAGTAGCCTAACTGGGAGACATCCCCCACTAGGGGCAGT
>NW_012109075.1:594779-595171 GCF_000951045.1 Mandrillus leucophaeus
GAGAACAAAGATACAACATACCAGAATCTCTGGGACACATTTAAAGCAGTGTGTAGAGGGAAATTGATAGCACTAAATGCCCACAAGAGAAAGCATGAAAGATCTAAAATTGACACCCTAACATCACAATTAAAAGAACTAGAGAAGCAAGAGCAAGCACATTCAAAGCTAGCAGAAGGCAAGAAATAACTAAGATCAGAGCAGAACTGATGGAGATAGAGACACAAAAAGCCCTCCAAAAAAATCAATGAATCCAGGAACTGCTTTTTTGAAAAGATCAACAAAATTGATAGACCACTAGCAAGACTAATAAAGAAGAAAAGAGAGAAGAATCAAATAGATGCAATAAAAATTGATAAAGGGGATATCACCACCGACCCCACAGAAATACA
>NW_012109075.1:595406-595794 GCF_000951045.1 Mandrillus leucophaeus
ATAGACCAATAGCAGGCTCTGAAATTGAGACAATAATTAATAGCCTACCAACCAAAAAAAGTCCAGGACCAGATGGATTCACAGCTGAATTCTACGAGCGGTACAAGGAGGAGCTGGTACCATTCCTTCTGAAAGTATTCCAATCAATAACTCATTTTATGAGGCCAACATCATCCGGATACCAAAGCCTGACAGAGATACAACCAAAACAGAGAATTTTAGACCAATATCCCTGATGAACATCGATGCAAAAATACTCAACAAAGTACTGGCAAACCGAATCCAGCAGCACATCAAAAAACTTATCCACCATGATCAAGTGGGCTTCATCCCTGGGATGCAAGGCTCGTTCAACATACACAAATCAATAAACATAATCCAGCATATA
>NW_012109075.1:597924-614056 GCF_000951045.1 Mandrillus leucophaeus
CCATTTGACCCAGCCATCCCGTTACTGGGTATATACCCAAAGGATTACAAATCATGCTGCTATAAAGACACATGCACACGTATGTTTGTTGTGGCGCTATTCACAATAGCAAAGACTTGGAATCAACCCAAATGTCCATCAGTGACAGACTGGATTAAGAAAATGTGGCACATATACACTGTGGAATACTATGCTGCCATAAAAAAGGATGAGTTCGTGTCCTTTGTAGGGACACGGATGCAGCTGGAAACCATCATTCTCAGGAAACTATCGCAAGAACAGAAAACCAAATACCGCATGTTCTCACTCATAGGTGGGAACTGAACAGTGAGATCACTTGGACACGGGAAGGGGAGCATCACACACTGGGTCCTATTGTGGGGAGGGGGTATGGGATAGGGATAGCATTAGGAGATATACCTAATGTTAATGATGAGTTAATGGGCACAGCACACCAACATGGCACATGTATATATATGTAACAAACCTGCACGTTGTGCACATGTACCCTAGAACTTAAAGTGTAATAAAAAAATTATTTTTCCAGGATTTTATAAATTTCCTTTTTTTTGGAATCTGTTGCTGGAGAATAATTATGTTTCTTTGTAGGTGTCATATTTCCTTGCTTTTTTGGGTTTCTTTTGTCCTTATATCGATGTATGTACATCTGGTATAATAGTCACTTCTTCCAATTTTTTTTTTAAAATTTGTCTTCGTAGGGGAGGCCTTTTTCCTGAAAATGTATCTATGATGCTGGTTGGGGAGGACTCTCTGGCTTTGACTTGAGTTCATGCGTTAGTGTAGTCATCTCCATATGATTTCTTCTACTATATAGCATCGGTAATGCCTGTGATTTCCTTAGTAGCTTAATGTATGATTGTTATTGGAGACTGTGGTAAAGTTGTGCTGGGGGCTGGGATAACAAATGGGCCAGTCTTCAGGCCCTCGCTGTGGCGGTAGCAGGCCAAGTATGCCTGTCCTTGGGCCCCTTAGTTGTGTGTGCTGGCACCTGTGTTGGCAATTTCTGGCAGGTCAGTTCTTGGGCCTTCAGGTGGCTTGCTCAGATACCAGTTGTGTCAGCAGTGACTGGGTAGGTGGGCTGTTAGGCCCCGGGCCACAGACATGGCATGGGTATTGTCGGTAGCAGTGATATGATGATTCTTTGTCTCCCAAGAGGTGTATATTGATGTTGGTAGTGGCTGTGATGGGCTGGGTTGGTTACTCTTCAGGCCTGCAGGTGGCACTTGCAGGTAGATGCCAGCTGAGGTGGTAGTGGCTAGGAGTTTAGGCCCAACATTATGCCTTTGGGAGGAGTGCTCACGTGCCCACGGTGGTAGACTGGGTTGGGTAATCCGCAGGACCCCAGGCTACGTGCTCTGCTTTGGGGTTGGGAATGGCAAAACTAGGCTGGGTAAGCTGCTGCTCAGGCCCCCTAATGGTGAGAGATGGTACCACCTGTGGTGTGTAGAGGTGTAGTGATCCTCAGGCCCCAGGTGGAGTGCTCAGGTGAGGGTCGATAGTGGCTGTGCTGAGTCCCTGCCACTGGAGAGCATGGGACCGTCTTCAGTGGCTATAGCCTGGGCTGGTGGGTAAGGAATGTACATTTATTTTATATTCCAGTCCCACTGGGGCTTGGCCCCAGCCTTGCCAGTAGTAGCCTATGTCTAGTTCATACCCCCACCCCAGATGCAGGAGTCCCCACTCAGCTGGCAACCAAGTCCCAGTGGCAACTAATACCTTACCCACATCCCATTCTTTATCTCAGCAGTGTTCACTTCCCAACACCGGCAGCTGCAGCCCACACCTGCATGCCTTATTAGTCCTGATTGTGGAATGATCCCAGCTTGCTCCCCAGTCACAGCATTGACAGCCTGATAGCCCAAGTTTCCATAATGCCTCAGTTCCAGTGCTGTTGGGCCCCAGGACTGTGTTCAGTCTGCCAAAAACTATGCTGGAAAATGATGCCTTTTTGTAGCTGCTTAGGTCTCAGAAAGGGTGTGGCACCCAACATAGACTCCCTCCCTGGAACACTTCCCTCCCATGGTCTCCTGGCAGCTCCATATGTTAGTTTCAGGATTTGGGGGTGTCAAGGGGTTCTCCCATAGCCAGGAATGTATGATTCCACAGTGGGGATATGGATCACTGGAATTCTCTCATTTATCCTTTCCCTGAATTGGAAAGTCACTCCCAGCTGCCACTCAATCCTGGTCAGGCAACCTGCTTCTCTCCCTCTCTTTTCTCCACTTTTGATGTTTCTTGTCATTTCTCTGTTGAATTCCAGTTTTCTCTCTCGGATAATGTATTTTAAGTGTGACTGTCCATACACTATTTTTGTTCTTCTAAGTGGAGGAAGAGGACATGAAATGCTTCTAATCAGCCATCTTGAAGCTCCTCCCTTAATTGTTAATGATGGTATAATATTCCACCATATGTGTATGCCATAATTTATTTAACAATCTATTATTGGACATTTACATTATTTTCAACTTTGGTAGTGTAAGTATTGTTGCGATGGACATAATAGTGCAATAGTGCATACATCTTTAGTTACATTTGGGATTATTTTCTCCTCTTTTCCTTCTTTCCTTCCTTTCTTCCTTTCTTTTCTTTCTTTTCTTTCTTTGACAGAGTTTTACTCTTGTTGACCAGGCTGGAGTGCAGTGGTGTGATCTCAGCTCACTGCAACCTCCACCTCCCAGGTCCAAGCGATTCTTCTGCCTCAGCCTCCTGAATAGCTGGAATTACAGGCACCCGCCACCATGCCCAGCTAATTTTTGTATTTTTTTAGTAGAGACAAGGTTTCACTATGTTGGCCAGGCTGGTCTCAAACTCCTGACCCTGTGATCTGCCCACCTCGGCCTCCCAAAGTGCTGGGATAACAGGCATGAGCCACCACACCTGGCTGGATTATTTTCTGAAGATATACTGGGTCAAAAGGTTTGAATTTTTGTTTTTGCCTGAAATTTTGCATTAAGATAGAATCTTGCTCCATCATAGAGACACACTGTAACTGACATAACCCTTGCTGTATTTTTTGATATCTTTTAGTTTTGTTATTAGGAATAATGTTAAAATAACATCTGTGTACATGGATCTGACTGCATTTTCTGAGATAATTAATTTTTAAATGTTATTATATAAGCATAAAAGCTAATTTGTTCTCCAGAAAAATGAATGACAATTTATATTCTCATTGCCAGTATATGAGAGTGTTTGTTTTGCTGCAGGCTTTCTAACATTGAGTTAAGTTGTTACTTTTAAATCATTGCTAGTTCAATAGATGCTACCAATGTTGATCAGCAAAAGGGGGATCAAAAAATAGGATATCAGTTGTGGGAAAGAGGTAAATTTTTTGAAGGCTTTAAGAAACAATTAGTATGATTCCAGGGTGTAGTCACATATTTGCATGGAGTTTTCTGCCTATATTGAAAAGAAATGGGAATACCAGTGATCTGGAAATAAGATATCCAGGCTAGTAATCTTTATGATGGTAGCTATTATTATAAAAAGACA
Source organism: Mandrillus leucophaeus (assembly GCF_000951045.1). Taxonomy (NCBI): domain Eukaryota; kingdom Metazoa; phylum Chordata; class Mammalia; order Primates; family Cercopithecidae; genus Mandrillus; species Mandrillus leucophaeus. Next base: position 601,438 of record NW_012109075.1, read on the forward strand.
TACTGTTCATTTATTGAGTTAATCCCTAGAAGACTAAATTAAAATACATATCACTGAGGATTAGTCTTTTAACTTTCTCCCATTGGTTCATTTTCAAAACCAATTATGTGTGGCAAACCAGTTGCTACCTGGGGCCTTAAAGAGGTTAAAACGGAAGTTTTAAAGGGGAAAATATCATTTTTTTCACAAAGAAATGAAGTAGGAATGCCCAATTGAAGGAGGCAGGCAGATTCCTGGTTTCCTGATTTGTGCTGAATACAAGTTGTAGGGCAGCAGGATAATTTTACTCAATTCTGAAAATGGAGGGAGGGGAGAGAGATACTTGCACTTTTCTTTTGCCTAAGTGTAACTTCAGAGTATTATCGTTATTGATCAGTGAGGAGAAAATATTAAATCGTTAATATTAATGATCCCTAATAGGAAATAAACTTTATAAAATATGAATTAATTGCTTTGCCTCCAATTGATTGCTTGCTGTAGTAAAAATTACTTAGCTCACTAAGCCTCAGTTTCTCTGTATTTTACACAAGGGTAATGAAGTTGATCCACTTCTTAAAATACTGTAAAACCTAAATTAGCTGGAGTGTGGAAAAGGGAAAGTGTAAGGATTAATGGGGTTAGAAAAGTTTTGTGGCATGGTGGTAAACAGAGAAGGTGCCCTTTTAGCTATTGCTGCTCAATTCTTGTTAAAAACGTTTTTAAAGTAAGTCATAGAAAAAAATGGAGGTATAAGAAAATTAGATATATTTAAATGACTCAATTGGAAACAAAGCAAAAACAAAAACTTGGCCTCCAGAAACTTGAATCAGTGAACTTAACATTCAATGCTAGAAAAATCCTAGAATGAACTACTTAACTATTGAGAAGATATATGCCTCCTCAAACCTCCAACTCTCCCTTGTTTACAGATAAATTTGCCAGCTGTTTCACAGAGAATGTAGAAGCCACAAGATGGCAACTTCCCAACATAAGATCTACACACACTTACCTGCACCATCATCTGTAATTTCTGTCTTCCTCCCATTTTCAATTGAAGATCAGAAAATCCTCCCATGTATGTCAAATTCTTCCACTTGAGCTCCAGAAACCTTTTTTTAAATCTGTTTTTTTTAAGTGTTCTTACTCCATACAATAACCCTATGTTTTCTTTTTTTTCGACCATTCCCCTTTTGCTGGCTCCTTTCCCTAATCATTTAGAGCTTGTTCAAGTCCCTCCTATTCACTAAAGAAAAAAAAAAAGTCTGATGGTATTCCCCCAAACCAGTAAATTCAGTCTAATCACGAGGGAAACATCAATTAAAAAAATTATTCTCTGTCCTTCTTCTATATGCTTACCCTACCTCTCTCTTTCCTATCACAGCTAATCTTTGTGAGTATTGTCTCCATTCAGTATTCTACTTCCTTACCTTCAGTTTATTCTTCAGTGTATACAGTGTGATTCTAACCCCGCTACACCACTGATCTGTTTCTGATAATTTTCTTTTGGTTAACAGCCTTTTTACTTGGCTAAATATAAAGGACACTTTTGAGCCTTTGACTCACTTGATCACCCAGCATTTAACATAGTTGACATTCTTGAAATATGCTATTCCCTTGGTGTTCCTCCTGGTTTTCCTTGTACCTTTCTTGTTACTTTTTCTCAGTCTCTTTTGTAGGCTATTCTGAACCTTCCCAACTCAATTGTTGGTGATTCTCAGTACTTTATCCTTTGCTACCTTCTTATTTTGCCTCTATCTTTTGGTAGTTTAGCTACTTCTGTGACATTTAATACCATCTCTGTGCTTAAGACTACAAAATATGCATACCAATTCTGTTTCTTTAACTTCTATTAGTATCCTCAATTTTTCACTAACATCTCTTCTTAGATGTACTATAGGCAACTCAATCTGTACATGATCTTAACTCCTGATCACCTTGCCAGTGTCAACTCTCTCTATTCCTCCTGTCTATTAATAACACTCTTTGATTCTGCCATATTGAACTCATTCTACTTCAATGAACATTCCATGCCCTCTCAGCTCCAGGCCTTTGTCCAGGCTATTACTTCTTTTTAGAACAATCTTTCCTATCACACTCTAGGTTTGAACTTAGAAGTCACTTTCTCCAGACACCTTTGTCTTTCTCATGAACATGAGTTTGGTTTCTTCTCTCTTTCCTTTCAAAACACTCCATATTTCTCCTCTTACTACATTTAAAGTACTTCATTGTTGTTGTCTGTGTTTTTTTTTTCTATTAGACTGTGATCACACAAAAAGTAGATACCATACCTATCATGTTCCCATTGTATTTCCATCATAGGCATACATTAAATTTATTGAATAAATAAATTAATTGATCTTAGGAGCAAATCAGACTAAACAAAGTTGTTATTTTCCTTTGGTAAAACTGTTAGAATGATATATCACTATGAAAGCCTAGTCTATCACATGCATGATCTCTCATGACAAGATGTGCCAATATGGCCTAGTTAAATGGATTTTAGTATAGTGAAATGATTCATACCAAATTGGTCAACCAGATTAATGTATTAATGCTGAAATTTAGAAAGATCTATGGTGGTAAGCCACAGATCTCTGTTACGTGCCATATCTTATTTAGAATTTTAAAAATTATTGACTTGATTGAAGGCAGAGAAAGCAAGCTTAGGAAATATTCAGATGACACAAAAGTAGGTGGGAGAGTTAATAAAATGAATAAAAGCCTTATGCTTTGAAATGGTCTCATGATTTGGAATAATAGAATAAAACCAACATAATGACATTTCATAGGGATTAATATAAATCTATAGGTTTAGGATAAACATTTTAAAATCCATTTAATAATCAAGAAGAATGGACTGCATACCTACTGTGTTCTAATCAATGGTGCTGGGGATGAAAAAAAAAAAAAAAAAAAAGCATAGCCTCTGCCCTTGAAATGGTTACATTTTAATGATGTTATTGAATCTAGATCATGGTACATAATAGGCTCACTGCACTTTGTATTTTCTATGTAGAGAATGTTGTATGCTGTTGTAGGCATCATTAATTTTACAATACATGCAGAAAGTATACTATTTAATTTAAAATTTAAACATTTCAATGGTACCAGTCAGAATAATTTAGATTATGCTATTGTAATAATCCCCAAATCTTGGTGGTTTGTAAAAGCAAAGTTTTATTTTTTGCTTACGTAATGTGTTGGCTGGAAGCTCTGCTCTGTGACTTTTCATTCTGCAGCCCAGGGTAATGGAGCAACCACCATCATAAATATTACCAGTCACTACGACAGAGGGAAAGATAGCTGTGGAAGGCATCACATTGACAAATAAATGCTCTGGCCTGGAAGTGACATGCAACTGTGAGCAATGACTTCTGGTCACAAATAATTGGCCAGAACCATACACATGACTCTATCAATCACAATGGGGCCAGAAAATGCAGTCATATCATGTGACCGAAGGCAAAGAAGTCTAAGTATTTTGAAAACAGAGTTAATGATTACCATTACTATACTGAGTAAAAAGTGAAAATTACCCTTCAACCTCAGACTTTATCCACTCCCCTCCTAAGGATTACAGTAGTGTCAAAAATTCCAAACTTTTTTTTTAAGAGATGTAAAGTGATTTTACCTTTATTTCCTTCGCTTTAAGCCAATGATGAAATTTCACAGTGATTTCTGGGATGGGGCAGAAGGAAGGTGGTGTTAAGAATCATCAAGGATGTGGCCTATTCCCCGCAGAGGTACAGGCAGGGTGGGCCCTCACTGGGGCAGCTGGAGGAGGCAGGTAGGTGATGTTCCCAGAGTGTGAGAGCTGGTACGCGATGTCCTCCGCAGCTTCCAGCTTGCTCAGCTCGATCAGGCAGTCCCCTGCGGTGGCCAGTGAGTTGGGGATCAGCTCGGCTGCCATGGAGTCACCCTCAGCAGAGATGATGGTTGCCATTTTCTGCTGCTCAGCCTTTTCCACCACAAATCTGGCCCTCTCTGCTTCCTGCTGAGCCCCTTCTTTGACTTCCACCACTTCTGTGAACTCCTTCCGGAAGGTCGGATGTGTCAAAGACACGTGGTCCAGGATGAGCCCAAAGGTGGCTGCTGGCCCCGTAAACTTGTCACTCACCTGCCTGGAGAGCAGCTCTCTGTGGGTGATTAGTTCTCCAGCATCAAAGCGAGACACCACTGACTTGAAGATCTTGGTAATGATGGATGGCAGCACACGTTCATCATAGTCCTCTCTGATGCTGGTGAAGATGCAAGGAAGCTGGCTAGCAACAGGCCGGAAGAGGATGTGCAGTGTGATGTTGACATTCTGTAAGTCTTTGCTACCAGTGATGACTGGCACGTTAGGTGGTCTAGAACAGCAGTCAAAGGTAATTGGTTTCTGTACCCATGGGATAAGAAAGTGAGTCCCTTCCCCTACCACAATGTCCTGTACTCCACAGAATCAGTCAAAGATGACAGCTGTGTGACCAGTATCCACATTATGTAAGGCAGAGTTCAGCATGCCTCCTACAACAACTAAGGCCAGGCCAAACTCGCCGATGGACACAAACACTTTGACAGCCATGTTTTCTTCTGCTGGACCCTCTCACACCTGCTTCCACTCTGACCTCCACATGAATTCCCTAGCCACACATACTTCCAAACCTTTTCCTACTGATTTCCATATGCATACACACACATTCTTAAGCATGCATATATACATAGATTTTTCCATTATATGTGGAATCATATCTATTTTTCATATATCTTGTAGATCTACCCATACCTCTCTATCTCAGGCTCTTTAATGGTTGTATAGTATTCCATAGTATGAATGTATCACCCCTACCCATGAAAAGGTATTTAGTCTGTTATCAGATTTTCACCATCACAATGCACACTGCATTGACCATCCTTGTATGTGCATATATTTTTATGCATAATCATTTGTATTGCAGTAGTATAGATTCATACAAAAGCAATTCCTGAGCACTTTAATTTTTGCCAGATACTATCAAATTGCCTTGTAAAATGCTGTCCTAATTTATAATGTCATAAACAGAATATGAATGAATTTTGAGAAGACTACTGACAAATACTTTTATTGATGGAAGAAAATGTTAGATGATGAGAAATTTAGACACCACATCAAAAAATGAGTAAGACTCATTAATCAATCAATGAGTATGATTGAAGACTTTTTGTCTAAACTGCTTGTAACACCTTATACCTACTACTTCTAGGTTTCCTGGCTGGAGAAACCCTGAAAAAGACTAGTCCCTGTCACACATAACACTTTTGATTTTGTGGTCAGAACTCAAGATTACATCTTAATGATCAGAACTCAATACCTTTCCATATCCAGCTGCAAGGGAGGCTGTGAAATGAAATTTTCATTTTTGTGGACTATGTCCTGAGCCCAAAACTGGGGACTGTGATCACTACAGAAATCAGAAAGAAACCCTACAGTTACTTATGCCAGTTTTTTCCTTTACACTTGCTTCTCCTTGTATACTTGTTTCTCCTTTATACTTGCTTCTCCTTCTGCTGTCTCTCAATGGTTCATCACTCACTATTCCTCTTATCTATTCCCCTTATTTACTATGTCAACTTTTTGTGTCTCCACTTCTAATTTTTTCTCTCTCTGCTTCTTCACGTTTTTTCTCTTTCTCCTCTACGATTTTTCCCCTCACCTTTCTGTGTCCTATCCATCTGACTCTATCTTTTGCTATCCCTGTTTTCTTACTTGTGTGCCTTTGGCTATGTTGGTTTCAGTGTCTGTATCTCTTTATTTCTACCTCTGATTCTAACTGTTAGGGCTAACAACAGACTTGGCTGCCACTTTATGCAGTTATTTTCAAATGACAGAAGTGCTTGAGAATAGGCTAGATATAGGAATGCTGTAAAAAGGATTTCTTGATTGGTTGAAAGTTGGACTAGGTAACTATTGAGGTCCTTTCCAAATTTGAGTTTGAAAGCCAACTTTCTCTCCGTAGTAGATAGAATCTAGTTAACATTATTGAATCTCTGTTTTCTGATTGAAGAGCCAATAGGACCTCAGGGCCATCTCTATGTGGATACCAGACTTCATTGCAAATTACTATAGAATTATAAAATGTAAGAGATAGAGATAAATGTGTGTTGACTAAAGAACTGCCTTTCTCTGTGTATATGTATATATGTGTATGATTTTATACATATATATACACACACACACACACATATGAAAACCTTGTGAAGATACCAAAATTTTCTCTGATTGCAAAAACGTAACAAGAAATGATTATAATTGTGTGCCATTTGAAACTAGCTGATATTTTAGATTGGGTCTATTAACTGTGTCCAAATATATCCATAAGTTAAATGTGTTTTGGTTTCTAGAGTCAAGAGTTTGCCATATAGGTACTGTTAAAAATTAGCACGAACCAGAAACCTGACATATCTGGTACTTTAAGGGAGGAAGGGAATAAAGTAAAAAAGGTAATTTGCAAACTGTACTTGAAAGTCATTGAAGCATAACATCATCATTACAATTATCTGTCAAAAGATTTAGTTCAATTACATTTTTAAAACTCTCTCTTGAATATGGCATTACTCATATCAGGATTTGATACTCCAATGAGAGGAATACTAATGCCTTCATTAGCCATTGTCTTAGAATCTTCATTCTTTAGAATTCATCACGTGGCCTTCTGGGATTTTTATATACTAACCCCAGGGAATCAGTAAACACAAAGCTCTCAGGGGAATATGAACTTCAGGAATAAGAACCATTGCTTATTTATAGCCATGGCAGGGGGGAAGACTTTTTAGGAAAAAAAAGTAATTTTGAAATAATTGAATAACAGTATAATTGCCATCATAGTAGGTTTTATACATGCTCCTCCTGTACACTTTCTTCACACAGCAGCAAGTTGGTTGTAAAATTACCAAGAGGAAAAAGTTATAATGTAATACACCTAAATTTCAGTGTAAAGTTTCCAGGAGTAACTTGAGCTGTTTCTGAAACTTTTACTATTTAAACAGATGTGTGGGAACCATATGTTGGGAGCCCAGTGGTCACTGTTGTAAGACATTCCTTGATCAGTGATGATATTTCAGGCCTACTGATGTTATAGGTGAACACTGCTAGGAGATTGATTACACTGGCCTTTCTCTTTGACTATTTGAATTGAGGCAGTTTGACAGATTTTCCCTTTCAACGGGAAATCTGAATCACCTACTGAACATGCTAAAAAATCACTTATTTTATTCGGTATTCCCTTAGCACTTAACAAATATAGGTTACTCTTCATTGTCTTGCACTTGACTAAGTACTCTGCTATGCATGTATCTTCACAGTGAAGTTATAGTTCCTTGAAGACAAGAAGCTACATTTTATAATCTTAGACTTGGTTTATGACTCCATAGCATCTAACTTCTAGGGCAAAAATTATTCAGTAGTGGTTAAGAGATTGGGGTTTGTAGTCACACAGACCTACATTCAAATCCTTTTTTCATAATTTATTAATGTCATGACCTTGGGTAAGTCACAAATGTCAGTTTCCTGAAAAGTAAAATGGAGATAATAATAACTCATAAGATTGTTGAGAGGATAAAAAGACATAACAGTTTAGCACAATGTCTGGCCCACACAAAGTGCTCAATAAATTATAATTATTATCATAAAGTATAATCATTGTTCAGCAAAGTTTGTTAAATTAATTGACTCTTCTGTGGAAATGGGATTGGTAAATATATGGACTTAAAAACTTTATATGCTCAGTTTTTCTAATTCTGACTGATTTTAACTGACAGGAAAAGTAGCATATGAAATAATTCTGTGGTTAACTTATACAGTTTCAATGATTATTTCCCTAGTCAAAGTCAAACATTAACTATTTTATTTCACAAAGAATAGGGAGGGGTGAATTAAATAGAGAAGTAGAAATATGTCTGCATCAGTTATTTTCCACATATAATATCTCTGAATATCAGTTATAAAATATAGTTCATGTTTTTGGTGATTATGATCACATAATGTCCACTGGGCAAACAGAGTTTTTAAAGGGCTTTCTCAAATCATCTTTTTTTTTGTTTTGCCACCATTTATAAAATATCAGAATTCTAAAAATGATATTCGATTTTAGCAAGTTATGGTCCCTACACACTTTCAGCTTTCAGACAGAAATCATGAAAGTACAATCATGGATAAAATAGATTTAGGGTAAGGAGAGCTTGGCAGATTCCTAAAATCTAACCAGTATGGTTGAGTTGGTAACTAAGTGAATACATATAGCAGGAAGTACTATAGCAGAGATGAGCCAATGTTCTCAACAAAGTCACTGGGTTTATATAAGTTCTAAATTGAGGGGTAAGACAGAGCTAGAATGGGCACGTGGTTCAAGAAAATTTTGAATCATAAACCTTCCTTGGAAAGTCCAGAGCCTACATAATCATCTGGAGATCTGACAGATAAGGTCTATGGAAAACAAAGAATCCTGTGGAGTACTTAATAGTCTCTTCAGTCTTGGTTTGGGGTCTCCAAAAAGCAGAACTCTAAGGATTTGGATGTAGGTAGTTTATTTGGGAGGTGATCCCAGGAAGTACTGCAAAGAAGTGGCAAAGTCAGACTGGAAGGGAGGTAAAGCAAATAAGCAGGTTGCCACTCAATACTATTGGAACATACCAAAGGGTGAGGGAGCTAGGGTATTTATTCACCAACTTTCACAATTGATTGAGAATCATTTAGTGAATATTAACAACCTGGCACTTCTAGTCATCTCCTATACTGGTCAAGTTGCTTTTGCAGTTAAAGAAGCCCCTCTGGCAGAGAAACATAGAAAGACTTCTGCAGATGACTATTAGAATGGGCCAAAGAAGACATGGGCAGGGCACCAACAGTGTTTATGACAGCAGGAAATATGGTACCTCTCAGATTTGGGTAATCCCATGTTAGACAAGAGATATTCTATTTCAAACAAATGAGTAACTTGAAAAAACACCAAAAGTTTCCACTCATTTGCATTATTTGAACATTTTATAGGATGTTATCTACATAGATTTTGTTCTTTTATTCATTAAAATATTTATTAATTAGTTATGTGTCAGGCTCTATACTAGGTGCTGAGAATAAAACAGTTAGTGACTAAGTGGCTGCCCTCATGAAGTTTACATTCTAGTGGGCAAGGAGTAGGCAAAGACAACCAAGCTAATAAATTTAACTGGTTCATTAAGTGTTTCAACTCATTGGAGTATGAAATTGAAATGGTATTTTTTTTCCACTAATTGCTTTTTACTGTGTTCTGTTGTATTTACCCTCTTCCACTGGGAGATTAGGACAATGATAAACATTTCAATCTGATTCTATAACTTTTTAGCTGCTTTCAGATATTAGGAGAGTCTCATGCTGATTTTAAAGCTTTGGCTTGCATACTCCAAGCCCCTATCTGATGCAAATACTTCTCTTCCTTTTTCTTCAAACAGATGGGACATATGGCTCTAGTGGCTAGGAGTTTGGGGATGTGTATGGTAGCCTTTCATACATCTCTTCTTATTTCTTCCCTTTCCCCTGTGCCTGTTTTGGTATTGCTTTGGGAGGAGAGTTGCTGGGGAAGAGGGAGAGGAAAAAGACAGATGCTTGTGACTCTGTATGTCTTCTCCTTGGTTGGTCATAATTGCTCTTCTAGCTGTCTTTGGGCACTATATAAACAGGTAGTTATAACAGCCTGCTGATGGGAGGCTTCTCCAAGCATCTCCTCTGGACATTGGAAATCCCTTGCAAGATTATTACATCTTCTGTCAGACCTTCAGCTGGTGCCATCATATCTCTTTTCATATGCATTAATCTTGCCCCATGTTGCAAAGCCTCTGGCAAGAATTGTATAGTTATCTAGTCCAACTTGGACCTTTGGGCATATGTCAAATTCATTTTCCATGCCTCTTGGGACCCAGATATGACTGTGTGTTGGGAGTAGGTGAGAATTAGTCTCCGTCCTCTTGTCTTCTGGAAATCTCCAACATGCCACCTCTCCCCAGGGTTCTTTATCCTAGCTCCAGTGGTGCAGGGAAAGTTCAGCATGTCTAATGGTAAATATATGGTTAGCTGGGAAATAAAAAGCCTGTTTTCCTTGTCAAAAGGTGGCCTTCTCCTCCTTTCCAGGTTCCTTTGTTTATTGATGGATTTGAGGTGAGGTGATATGGAACTAGCTGCATTGGTTCATTGTGCTGGTGGCTTCAGACATTAAACTGGAAGTTTTCTGAATTTAAGATATCAGGTAGATCTTTGAGGCCAATTCTGGGAAAAGAGGATCCTACCAAGCACTTAATATCACTGTTACTCTTATATTCTGGGTAAGGCTCTATACCTTTAGGTACAAACTAATTATTAAAAAAAATCTTTATATAGAATACTGGACCTTTAAATGTCATTCAGAGGCTATTCTCACCTTTCTGGGTTTTCTTCCATGTGTTATTTCAGTGATAGCTGTAGTTTCACCCTCATACCTCCCATTGCCATTTTTGTATCTTGAATTTATCACAAGCCCAATGTACCTCAGTGGTGCTTATATTCTGATTATTTTAAATGACCCTAGTTGAGCCACCATACAGGTAACCAATTTACTGAATTTTTTTTAACTCAATAGGGACAAAAAACTTAAAAATGATTCCCCCCACCAATGCCTACTGGTGGTACTTTATAAACTCCTTTCCCTGTTATGGGATGGGGAGACTTAATAACAACTTGGTTCAATTCCATACCCTTTTCAGTTATTTTTGATTTTGGAAGAGTTTCATTCTAATTGCTTGAGACTCAATACTGTTCATTTAAAAATGAACTCAAAGTTGTGTAAAAATTCTTCATATCACATAAACAACTGTAAGTGCTGATCAGTCTTATGAATAAAACAAGCAAAGAGGTGAGCTAGAGATTGACACAGTTAAGATTGGGTAGTCGAGAAAGGCCTTTTTGTGGGACTGAGACATGTAGGATGTTAAGAAACTATGAAGAGTGGACAGTATCTCAGGAGGAAGACAAAGTGCAAACGCTATGAGAAAAAAAAAATGCCTTGGCACATCCCAGGAACAGATAAAACGACCATCGTGGCTGGAGCATAGTCAGCAAGGAGGAGAGCTTTGTGAAATAAGATCAAAGAGGGACCTGGGGGCTGAATCTACAGGCCTTTGAAAGTCTAATGACTTGAAATTAGGTAGCGTGATGCCTCCAGCTTAGTTCATTTTACTTAGGATTGTACTGGCAATGCGGGGTGTTTTTTGCTTCAATATGTCCTTTAAAGTAGTTTTTTCCAATTCTATGAAGAAAGTCATTGGTAGCTTGATGGGGATGGCATTGAATCTATAGATTACCTAGGGCAGTATGGCCATTTTCACAGTATTGATTCTTCCTGTCTATGAGCATGAATGTTCTTCCATTTGTTTGTGTCCTCTTTTATTTCGTTGAGCAGTGGTTTGTAGTTCTTGAAGAGGTCCCTCAAATCCCTTGTAAGTTGGATTTCTAGGTATTTTATTCTCTTTGTAGCAATTCTGAATGAGAGTTCACTCATGATTTGGCTCTCCGTTTGTCTGTTATTTGTGTATAAGAATGCTTGTGATTTTTGCACATTGATTTTATATCCTGACACTTTGCTGAAGTTGCTTATCAGCTTAAGGAGATTTTGGGCTGAGATGATGGGGTTTTCTAAATGTACAATCATGTCATCTGCAAACAGGGACAATTTGACTTCCTCTTTTCCGAATCGAATACCCTTTATTTCCTTCTCTTGCCTGATTGCCCTGGCCAGAACTTGCCAACACTATGTTGAAAAGAAGTAGTGAGAGAGGGCATCCCTGTCATTGTGCCAGTTTTAAAAGGGAATGCTCCCAGTTTTTGCCCATTCAGTATGATATTGGCTGTGGGTTTGTCATAAATAGTTCTTGTTATTTTGAGATACGTTCCATCAATATCGAATTTATTGAGAGTTTTTAGCATGAAGGGGTGATGAATTTTGTTGAAGACGTTTTCTGCATCTATTGAGATAATCATGTGGTTTTTGTCTTTGGTTCTGTTTATGTGATGGATTACATTTGTTGATTTGCATATGTTGAACCAGCCTTGCATCCCAGAGATGAAGCCCACTTGATCATGGTGGATAAACTTTTTGATGTGCTGCTGGATTCGGTTTGCCAGTATTTTATTGAGGATTTTTGCACCGATGTTCATCAAGGATATTGGTCTAAAATTTTCTTTTTTTGTTGTGTCTCTGCCACGCTTTGGTATCAGGATGATGGCTGGCCTCATAAAATGAATTAGGGAGGATTCCCTCTTTTTCTATTGATTGGAATACTTTCAGAAGGAATGGTACCAGCTCCTCTTCGTACCTCTGGTAGAATTTGGCTGTGAATCCATCTGGTCCTGGATTTTTTTTGGTTGGTAGGCTATTAATTATTGCCTCAAATTCAGAGCCTGTTATTGGTCTATTCAGAGATTGAACTTCTTGTTGGTTTAGTCTTGGGAGGGTGTATGTGTCCAGGAATTTATCCATTTTTTCTAGATTTTCTAGTTGATTTGTGTAGAGGTGTTTATAATATTCTCTGATGGTAGTTTGTATTTCTGTGGGGTCGGTGGTGATATCCCCTTTATCATTTTTTATTGTGTCTATTTAATTATTCTCTCTTTTCTTCT
>NW_012109075.1:615661-626000 GCF_000951045.1 Mandrillus leucophaeus
AAGACAGTGTGGTGATTCCTCAAGGATCTAGAACTAGAAATACCATTTGACCCAGCCATCCCATTACTGGGTATATACCCAAAGGTTTATAAATCTTGCTACTATAAAGACACATGCACACATATGTTTATTGTGGCACTATTCACAATAGCAAGGACTAGGAACCAACCCCAATGTCCACCAATGATAGACTGGATAAAGAAAATGTGGCACATATACACCATCGAATACTATGCAGCCATAAAAAAGGATGAGTTCATGTCCTTTGCAGGAACATGGATGAAGCTAGAAACCAACATTCTGAGCAAACTATCGCAAGGACAGAAAACCAAACACCGCATATTCTCACTCATAGGTGGGAATTGAACAATGAGAAGACTTGGACACAGGGCAGGGAGCATCACATACCAGGGCCTGTCGTGGGGTGGGGGACAGGGGGAAGAATAGCCTTAGGAGAAATACCTTCAGTAAATGATGAGTTAATGGATGCAGCAAACCAACATGGCACATGTATACCTATGTAACAAACCTGCACATTGTGCACGTGTACCCTATAACTTAAAAAAATACAAAAAAATGAAAAAGAAAGTCTAATGAAAGGAGTTCAGATTTCACTCTAAATCCAGTGGGAAGCCGCTGAAAAGTTTTAAGCAGGGAAACTGACATGGTTTAACTGTGAACATTCATGTTTTCTTCTATTTGCAAAAAATAAAGCCAGAAGTCACCAGATTGTCATTGTTTCTATAATGGAGTTTTGAAAAATGTAAAATTTTAGGTGCTGTTTTGTTGAGGCCAAGATCTGTGGTTTAAACTTCATATTCTTTTTTTTTTGAATTTTCAGCTGTCAAGAAAAGTGAAGGATGAAGCCACCTTTTCTTTTAGCCCTTGTGGTCTGTTCTGTAGTCAGCACAAATCTGAAGATGGTGTCAAAGAGAAATTCTGGTAAGTTACTGGCAACTTGCCACTATTTGGTCAAAAATGTATGATTTTGTGAGCATCCAGAGGGCACCCGTGCCTTTAACTATGAATATCTTTAAATAGAAGCACTCGTGTTCCAGTTATGTTGGAAAGTAGCCAAAATAAAAATGATGTTGAAGCCTACCACTGAGAAATTATTAGGAAATCAGTGGAATTTTGTTAAACTTCAATGACCAGTATACTCTCAGTGGACAATGAAATGTTAAGAGCCTACTTAGAGTTGGTTACATTTGCTAGTGAATAAATACCTAGGGGCAAACGTTTACAAATGAGAAGATAAGAAACCTTTAAAAATATACATCCTTTGCCTCCTAATTGAGTGTGGAGCATTACAATTTAAAGACTTTGATAAATATCTGAGTTTTATTTCCTTATAGTTGTACCCAATTGCTAACAGGCAGAGGTCTGTTCCCTCCAAGTTCAGAATTATTAGCTAATTGCCCGAAGAGGAATTTCTTGAGAAGAAATATCTATTCCTAGAACCTGTTGGTCTGGCAGGCAGCCATGACTGTACTAAGAGATTAGCTGTAACCAGTAGATAGTCCAATCAAAGCTTAATCATTGTTTAATAATACTTGGATATATATGTCTTTCAGTTTTGATTATACATTCTAGCTGTAATTACAAACTTTGCATGAGATTTTAAGAATTGATTTTCTGTTTGTAATCATTCCAGTAAGACATTGAGGAATGTCTTATTATATGGAAACAAAAGATTATGTTGAGGCTTTCTACTGGCTTCTAATTCAGTTATTTCTGAGAATTAAATGTATTTGCTTTACTTTCTCATTAAGTATCAAATCTAGGCAATAAAATGTATGCTTACTTTTCAAAGCAATAAATGCAGACTGGGGGGAGGTGCTTGGAGTTTGGTTAATGTTTGTTTCCTGAGGTAAGAATACTTACTAATTGAAATACCTAACAAATAGTGTTGTCTTCAATTGATAGCATATTAATAAATCTTTCCAGAAGTGGGAGATTTATCACAGACTATAAAATAGAGTAACTGCTGAAGTCCAAAGGATCCTGGAGTGATAAAGATAGGGCAATATATTGTCTTTTTCTCTTCTTATAGAATCAATTCTATATTTAAATTACTTTTGTATGTTGTGACCCTCTTTCAGTTGAATTTGTGTTTAATATTTTACCTATTATCTCTCCAACTCAGCATATCATTCATGGCTGCCTTTCCTTGCTTTACCTTTGAAGTACCATTTTTACTTTCAATCTTGGTTTAAATTGATGGTTGCTGAAATAAAATGCTTGGAGAGATTTCTTAGTAGCAAACATAACCTGTTGAACCAGATTGCATTTTCCTCACTTGGTCATGTCATAATGTCTGGAGCAGATCCGAAAGGATAAAAAGAAACAAGGGTTTAAAAAGTAATCTGTACTATGGTAGCTTAATTGAAGTAAAATCTAAACTGAAAAAAAAATAAGTTGCTGTCAATATATTCTGTCTTATATCTTGGTTTGCTTATTATATAAGAGAAGAGAGGCTGTTAAAGTGTGTGTATACACACACACGCACACACATAGCTGGGCTATTACAGGTGGCTCACACTTGTAATCCCAGCATTTGGGAGGCCAAGGTGGGTGGATTGCTTGTGCTCAGGAGTTTGAGACCAGCCTGGGAAACATGGTAAAACCCTATTTCTACAAAAATGTAAAAATTAACCAGGCATTGTGGTGCACACCTGTAGTCTTAGCTAATCAGGAGGCTGAGGTGAGAGGATGGCTTCAGCCTGTGAAGCAGAGGTTGCAGTGAGCTGAGATCATGCCGCTGCACTCCAGCCTGGGCGACAGAACCAGACCCTGTCTTAATATATATACACACACCCATACATATGGAAGGTTATCATTGATGCACAGATGTCATTAAAAGATCAACTTTTTAATGCTTTGCCTCTTTATTTTTGCTTGTTAAGTGTGAGGCTATTTGTGGCTTACTAGGGGTTCTTAGCTTTGTCTTCTTAGTATGGACAAATGGTATCATACCTGCAGTCAGCTTCATTGAAGAAACATTACCCAAAAAGATATTTCACTTAGAGTCAAAGTGTTAGAATGGTTTTAGTCTCTGCTTCCCCATCCCTTTATGCTGCACACCCCCTCCATCCCTGCCAGGACAATAGCAATTGTAATATTGGAACAAAACTTCTTACAGGTCTGTGCAGTTGGAATCATTTGAATGCACAGCTGGTTCTTTTATGCCTTACTGCTTCTGTTTATGGTGTATATGGAGTAGGCAGAAAAGACTAATAGGTTGGTGTTAGTTTGTGCTTGTCTCTGTGTGTGTGTTTTGTTTGTATGTTTGCTTATTGTTTCATAATGCAACAAAGATAGGGCATGGGATGAATAAAAGACATCCTAAGTTGCTGATGAAAACGAGGATACTTTGGAGCAGTTCTTTTCAACTCTACCCTTCTGTTTAGTCACCCCCATCATAACCTCCTCTCCAGCCCTATACCTCTGTTAATATTATTATTTTATGTAGAAAATGTAATTATTTGCACTTTCATTATTATAGTCCTATTTGAGTTACCTTATCTTTTGAAGAACATTAAAAATGCTTTGACAAATCTGTAGTACAAATTTTTGCTTCCTGTAGCTTGTGAAGTCGTTTGCTCATTGCTAATCAAAGAGATCCAGGTTTAAGCTCGCATGGATGTTCTTCATGGAATCACTAATGGATCACCAAAACTCATAACTTTTATTTTTTTCCCCTCTTCCCTTCCCTCAAGTCAAGAAATGAAAAATGATTGCACCCTTTATTCATTAACATTTATGACTGTTTAGTGCCAGATGTGAAGCTAATTATAATGATTTCTACACAGTTCATTGTAGACACAAATCCCTTTTACTGAGATCCCTACAACTGCTGTTGCTAATGGCACAAGACAGAGAAAGGACCAAGGGTGGAAGATTTTTCTTCTGCACTTGCCAAACATGGAAAAGAACTTAGTAACAGATGTGAGTTAGGTTTTTGGTTTTGGGGGTTGGTTTTTTGTTTTAATCTCCTCTGGGCACATATTGAAGCAAGCCTGCTTTTTGGTGGTGTACATTTTTTAGAGGCGATAGCACAGGCTATGTTTTCATGTAATTCCCATTCACACTGGGCAAGTTCAACCATCAACCCTGGCTTGGGAAATAGCAAAGATGGCTCTGAGACGGCATCTAGGGTCTGATTGCTTTAGAACATATTAAGATGCACAGCATTTAATTTTAAGGACTATAGCTGATTATTCAAGTGTAAGTTTTTGTCTTCTTCACATAACACTCCTTCAGTATTCACTTTTTATAAATTTAGAACTGGATAGATAAGACATTTGGAAAGCCTACTCAATCAAAAGCAAGTTTACTTAAAGGTGTCATTTCTTTATGGCAGGAAATTGGCTAATATCTTGATAGTCAATGGCAGAAATGGCCATTTATTTTCCCTGTAGTGGACACAGGTACCTAAAACTAATTTTTAATAGGGTGGGTGGGAGAAATTACTCTTCCTCAAGAAGTCACTCAAGACCTCCTATTTAGCTATTTTTTAACCTGAAAAACGTGTCCCCAGAATATGCACGGACTTTATTATTTGGGACATTAAATCATCCCCTTAACTTTCTTTTGGCTTTTGCTGCTGCTGCTCCTGCATGAAAATGTGAACCATGTTATGCAATTGTTGGCATTCAGTTCTTCCAGCATGGACCTCTGTATCAGAAAAAGCATCAGTCTGATGAACGGATATGTCAATTTTCAACCCAAATTGGGTCATCTTGCAGTCAGTTCATCTGGAGGATGACCTAGCACAACAACTTCTCAGTGTTGGGAGGAAAATTGCATATCTCAATCAGCTAGAAAATGTAGTCTCCAGTGGTAAGGGAAATGTGAAGACTTGCTGGCACACAGTGGGTATTTAAAGATGTATTTTGGATGGACTTGAACAGAACCACTCAGTTCCACATAATGAGAGAATGGCTTTATTTGGGGCTTTGGTTTATAAAATTATGATATTTTCTGATTGTTGATGAGGAAATAACAGCTTGTTTTCACTAAAATGCATTTGTTTTAGAATTTCCAGTTAGATAGCTGAGGAAGACCATAAAGGCAAAAGTAGAGGTTATGTGAACTTACATTTCTGGCAAAAGCTAGAAAAGGACTCTTATACCACTTCCAAGTATAAAGAAAAGAACTTCTTTTGTGAAATTTATTGTTATAGAATTAAAAATAAAATGAACCATGCTTTGAACCCTCAGAGGAAGCAATAAAATGTTTCATTTAAAAATACTGGTTAGAAGTAATGTTGCTCTGTGGATAGTCACACTATGCTTTTAGCTGTAGAGTGTAAGAACACTAGAAGTTAGAAAATCAACAATGTGATATTGAGATCTCATCTCCTAAATGTATTCTAATGAGCTAAGATCAAGGAGGAAAATACATCCCTATGATTTGTTCTTTAATTGAAAGGGACAATCTGAGACTTGGTACTTTTATCTCTTTAATTAGGGTGACTTCTCTGGAGGAAACTGGATCTTTGAAGGAAGGGAAAGTGGTACTTGAAGAATCGGTTAGATCATTGGAAGTGACATAGGACAATGTTTGGAGTATAAGACAAAGTTTAGAGCAACTAGATAATAGGCAGGGATGAGAGATATCGGTCAGAAAGAACTTGTGGGCAGAATTGAGCTGAGTGAAATACACTTATTGAATAAGTTGAAGGGGAAATAATTTTGGGGTTCTTATCATTGAATTTTATATGGCCAAATGCATACTTATTGAACTGTTACTGTATGTGCAACATTCCACTAGTCCTGAGGTAGGGCTGATGGGGAGTGAAAATAAATCAAAACTCCCTTGTTTAAAATACTTAATATCATTGGGATCAATGAATGGCTAAGCAAATAATGGTTTTAGGGTTAGGGAGGGTGGAGTGTAGGTCCTGTTCTCTGGCATGTTCCATTCTCTAAAGGTAGGATGTTTCTGGAGTTTTAGCTGGATGCCCAGATGTTAACAAGATATTCCCTAGCACTGTTAATCCTTTAATATCTTCTTCCGTTATCAACTCTATAGTGGTCATTCCCCAGTGATAAGCCTTTGGCAGTCTTTTCCAGGGCATGTTCAGTCCAGTTCTCAATTAGGGATGCATAGAGAACCCCCACAGAGATCTCATGGGCTCCCCTCTGGGAAGCTTTCTCCTTTTACTGGAAGTTCCAGCCATTTTAAATGCTTTGAACTCTGATCTCTGTGACTCCAGCTCAGTGATACTACTGGGCTCTGTTAGGACTCTAACTCACCAAGCCATAGTTGGGGAATTGTGCCCAGTCAGAGAGCTGAGTTGATTGTGGGGCTCACACCATTAGTCTTCCTTTTCTCTGAGATAACAGCTTAACACTGCCTGAATACTATTGCTTTACCCATTTCTTCCACTTTTGTTGTTGCTTACTGTGGGAGAGTTAGTCTAGTTTCAGTTACTTCCAGTTACCTTTGATACCCCATCATTCTTTGGGTGCTTTCTGTCATAAAGAAGTTGTGCTAGGGTCACCTTGGTACTGATTCTTTCTAGTGGAAAATTATATTTAGAAACCTTCTTTTTTCTTTTAAATCGTTATTTCATTGAGATACTTCCAATTCAAATCCAGCATCACAGAGCTCTTCCTTACCTTTCTCCATTCCATATTTGTATTTCCTTTTTCCACAATGAGAGCCCTCATTCTCATCAACATCAGTATATTTACTTGTTTTGTCTTATAAGTGATACAAAATAGTGTTAGAGTGTCTACACCAAAACCACTACAAACAACAAACTTACTAAAGTACAAGATATTTTATAATTCTTTTTGTCTTTAGAATTCATCCCACTAAAGTTGTACAGTCAGAGTGATATGTTCAAAAGTTGCTTGAATTAATTTCTTTTTCTCTGTGGTCATGTTATTCATTCAATATATAAGTAAGTTAATTTGTGTTTCTATATAATTTGCTTTTATACCCTTTTGGATTAAATTTTATTTTTGAATATATAAAATGTTTATATCATTGGAAATTCAAAATTATAGAAAAAATAATAAATCCAAGAAGTCTCACTCCCATACCTATCCCTTCTACCTGGTCTCACACATGTCCTAGTTGTAATTAATTCTTTTAGTTTCTGATATTTCCTTTCTTTTGCTTTTTTGCACAAATGTGTATATTTTTAGTTCCACTTGTTTCATACTAGCAAAAAATAATTACTTAATTTTTTGGTTCTTGATTTTTTTCACTAGTGTATCTTGGAAGTCAATGAGTTTTGGATTCTGTTAATATTTTTTTCTTATTACAAATTGTGTATCATGTTTAATGAAAGTTAAAATAATATTGAAGTAGAAAACTCTCTTGTTAATATCCCTGGAGTTAACTCATACTTAATTTTTTTATAGAGTCTTCCAGATAGTTTCTTTGGATATTTATGTATATAGCTGATTTATGTATCCTAAATCATATGCATTTTTCAAACTTGAAATCATACTGTACATACTATTCTCCAACCTGACGTTACTTCACATGATATTTATATCTATAACTTCTAATTCTTGACACTATATATCTAAATCATATTTTTAAGTACTGTGAAATATTCCATTGTGTGGACTTATGATAAAATTAAACCAGTGCTCTATTTATGGAAATTAGAGTTTTATCCCTAGGTTTTGCTATTGCAAAACAATGCTGTGAGAAGCACCCTATTACACAGATCTTAGTACACTAGAAGAGCAAACATTTTTGTAGGCTAGATTCCTGGAAGTGGAAATGTTGGATAAAGTTTTTATTTAAATTTTTAATTGATACTGACAAATTGTCCACCAATGTCACTGTGCCAATTTTGCCAATCTACATCCAAATGAAAAACATTTCATTGTTTACTAAAATCCCCAGGTTGGTCACTATGAGTATGTTCTTTGGATTCAAATAACCTTAGAAGTGTGTGTGTGTGTGTGTCTGAGAGGTAGAGATAGAGAGAGAGAGAGAGAGAGAGAGAGAGAGAGAGAGAGAGAGATAGAGAGATCAGCAGCAAAGCAATCCATACGTGAAAATCTCTGCCTATTCCATTAAGTTCGGCAACAAAGAATGGCAGAGAAGAGAATGTGAGTTAACAACTAAGTTCATTATTATTTTGGTTGTTTTACAACATCAACATCTGATATGTTTGAAATATTAAAATTCTTTATGACACTGGTTCTCTTTAAGTGAAAAGGTGTAGATAATTAAGCTAATTATTTAATGAAAGCTGGAAAGTCTGAAAACAATTCCATGTGGGGATTTCATCCAGCTCTGTAGCATCATCCAAATACAGAAGTCACCAAGCTTGGTATCATGTTGGATTTGTTACTGTTCATAAGGTTAAAGGATGAGAGAGAAGGAAGAATAATTGAGCCTTCTATTAATTTTGATGTTGGGATTTATCCCATCCATAAGAACAGCCAAGAACTGCAGTGAATGAGCTCCTTTCTACTCTGTTGTTTTGGAATGAAAAGATATTTTATCTGCCAGAGTGGAGACATGCTTTGAATGTCTGTTATTTCTGCTAGGTGAGTTTCTATCATAACCCCACTCATGTAGGCACATCAGTCTAAAGTGCATCCCTTGTGGCTTTGCTGACTTCTACAGGTGTAATTTGCCCTAAACGAAATATGTGCTCTGCAAAAGCACGGCCTTAATGCCTATTGTAGTTTGGTCCCTGGAAAAAGCTAGCACCCAGAGATTTCTTAGAATATGCATGACATTCCTAGTCTATGAGAGGGACACTGAATATGCAGTTTTAAACTTCCATTCATATTCCTATTCTTTTCCTGTTTTTGCTTCCATATATTTATTTGAGACTGTCATAGAGAAGCATGACATTTTGTGAGGCTCGCACCAGGACTATTTTCTAAAAGAAATGCTTTGACATTCGACGACCTTCCCCCAGGCTAAGAAGAGTCAGGCCCTGCCTCTCTCTGTGGGTGTGAGTTATGAGAGCTGTATTGTAAGTGTGCTCTCCCTAAATGGTTACAGACAAGAAACACATGGTTTTAAGAGGCATCCATTAAACCCTTAAGATGAATGGCATGTATTTGGCATCTCTATTTTGTGGAGAAACAAGACAGTGGTTTCCTGAAATGAAATTCTGCCAAGGATTGCCTTAGAAATAGGGCATTTATTAATTCACCAAACATGCAAGCAAACTAAATGCAAGCAAGCAAAATAAAATGTCTTACGATGGGTCCCTCTGAGTGATTCAGAAATTGACCAGACATGCTTTTTGTCCCCCAAGAAACAAGTAAATCATAGAGGGAAGGTAGAAAGTAACATGCATTGAGTGCTCCTATATGCCAGGCACTTTACATACATTGTCTCCTAATACAAAGACATTGAAGTAGGTAGATCCTACTCTTGTTCTCCACATAGGGAAACTGAGGCTTAGAGTAGCTCAATAATTTGACCACTCTCTTACATAGCTAGTAATTGGCAAAGCCAGGATTTAAACCCAGATTCATCTGATCCCAGAGTCCTGCTCTTAAACACTTGTCCATGTTGTGCCTTTGTGTGGATATCATTAGCCTCATTTTAAAGATGAGAAAACTGAAGCTCAGGGAGGGTGAGTTTATCTGAGGTCCCTAACCATTGAGTGGAAAATTTAGGTTTCAGATGATCAACTGATTCCAAAGTTTATGCTCTTTCCACAACACCATGGATATGTCTTATTTACAACTCTTATAAAATGCATAATATAATAAGAGTCATATAAGAGGCATGGATATAGTTCATATCAAGGAGATATTATTTTCAGCTGGGTGTGAGGGTGATTAGGGAAGGCTTCATGGGACGGGCATCATTGGACATTGACTGTGAAGACTGGATTGGGCAGCCTGGATTGGGAATAGTGACGGGGGATGGTATTCTGAGCAGAGGTTATAACAAGAGCAAATATGTGGATGCATAAAGTGCAGGATATTGTTGAATATCAAGTGTCCCAGAGGACAGTATAAGATTCAACTAGTTGGGAAACATATTTGTTGAGAAACAAGTAGCTAGACAGATGGTGTTTTGAATACCTCCACAATTTTAAAATTATAGGATATATATTGAATCCAGAAAGGAAATGTTGGTTAAGGCGCTTTAGATTGGAAGACAGGGGGCAAGGTTGCTGAGACATTCTAGTTCTGCGCTATTGTTTCTGTTCACATGCTTTACATTTGCTATAATAGGAAGGTTCAATCAAAGCTTTGTTTTCAATTATAAAAATGTTTTGAATAAAAAAAACCCAAGTAAGGCATTACCCTTAATTAAAAATCAGAATAAAGCTTATTTGTATCTTCAGCTTCAGAGAATTAATGATTTTTTTTTTTTTTTTTTTTTT
>NW_012109075.1:626880-627197 GCF_000951045.1 Mandrillus leucophaeus
ATATAGACCAATGGAACAGAACAGAGGCCTCAGAAATAACACCACACATCTACAACCATCTGATCTTTGAAAAACCTGACAAAAACAAGAAATGGGGAAAGGATTCCCTATTGAATAAATGGTGCTGGGAAACATGACTAGCCATATGTGGAAAGTTGAAACTGGGTCCCTTCCTTACACCTTATACAAAAATTAATTCAAGATGAGTTAAAGACTTAAATGTTAGACCTAAAACCATAAAAAGCCGAGAGGAAAACCTAAGCAATACCATTCAGGACATAGGCATGGGCAAGGACTTCATGACTAAAACACCAAAA
>NW_012109075.1:629391-663520 GCF_000951045.1 Mandrillus leucophaeus
CAAGTAAGGCATTACCCTTAATTAAAAATCAGAATAAAGCTTATTTGTATCTTCAGCTTCAGTTTTTTAATGATTTTTTTTTTTTTTTTTTTACAGTAAAGGAACTTGTTTCTGGTCTTAACACTACCAGCAGGTGGCACTGTAATACATTCCTTCTGTAGCTGTGAAGTAGCATTTTACCATCCCATGGCTGTCTTCAGAGTCTGAAATTAGAAGGAATAAAAGCTTTATAGTCACCATAGTGTGATTGGTCTAATCTTTGAACACAGGTACTAAGCATCGCCCCCACAACCACGATTCTTTAGTTTTTGAGAGCTATTCTGCTTAGGTTCTCACTGAACTACCTCTGAATCTTTTCATTTTTTTCCCCAAGAAGGTGACTGTGAGGCATAGCTCTCGTTACTTTTCAAGCAGTTCTTCAAAGTTAGGTATTCAAAAGCCAAAGGCAGGAGAAGTTATGAGACTGGCAAATTTTACCTTTGGCACTCCCCCTTGCTACTTTGCTTTTAATACCTTTGTTTCTTGTGCATTTGGCCCTCCCCAAGGCTAAAAAGAATTCAGAAGATTCACAGTTTTCTTGACCTTTACTCAGAACTTTCCTATTCTTTGATAGGTGACAGCTAGTTTAATCTTTTAACCAATTCAGACTGATACCCTGAGACACTACTGAGCATTCAGTGTTATTGGACACACTTCTTCCTTTTTGACACTCTCTTCTTCTGCTCTAGTGACATCATTTTATCCTGGTTTTGTCTGTGTCTTTCTGGCCATTTTTTCCCCAGTCTCCATCATTATCTCATTTTCCTCTGCCTGTCCCTTAAAAGTTGCTTTTCTCCAGCATTTTCTCCTTGTTAGTCTTTTAACAAACCACTCTGTACTTTCCCAAAGTTTCTACTCCCTTGGTATTAACTATCTACCCTCTTGGTGCTTCTCAGCAGTGTCTGCATATTAGAACCACCTAGGGAGCTTTTAAACCATATTCTTGTGCAAGTACTACCCCCAAAGTTACTGATTTATTTGGGCTGGGGCCTCGGAATCTGTAGGTTTTTTGTTCATCTATTTGTTTTAACTCCAAGGTGATTCTAATGTGCAGCCAGGGATGAGAACCCCTGACCTACTGAGGTTTCTAGCAATCCAGTTTTTATGTCTCCTCTGAGTTACATGCATTATTTTCCTTCTAGACATCTTCCCTTGGCTGCCCCACAGACACTTTGAACTTCAAAACTCAATTTTTAATCTATTTAAATTCCACCCTTCTTGTGTACCCCATCTTGGTTAAAATTACATTATCATTCTGTTTGGGCCAGAATATACAGTGTGACTCTCAAATATACCATAAGTTTCTATATTCAGTGATCACCAAGTTCTGCAATTTGAATTCTCAAATATCTTCTAAACTATCTGTATTAGCCAGAGCTTTCCAGAGGGAAAGAACTAATAGGATACATGTATATATGAAAGGGAGTCTATTAAGGAGAATTGACTCACGTGATCACAAAGTGAAGTCCCATGATAGCCATCTGCAAGCTGAGGAGGAAATCAGTAGTGGCTCAGTCCAAATCCAAATGCCTCAAAAGCAAGAAAGCCAATGGTGCAGCCTTCAGTCTGTGGCTGAAGGCCTGAGAGCCTCCAGCAAATCACTGGCGTAAGTCCGAGAGTGCAAAGTCCAAAGAACCTGGAATCTGATGTCCAAGGGTGGGAAGCATCCAGCATGGGAAAAAGATGAAAGCCAGAAGACTCAGCAAGCCAGCTTATCCCACTTTCTTCCACCTGCTTTGTTCTAGCCGTGCTGGCAGTTGATTGTATGGTGCCCACCCATACTGAGAGTGGATCTGCCTCTCAGGTCCACTGACTCAAATGTTATCTCCTCTGGTAACACCCTCAAAGACACACCCAGAAACAATACTTTATCAGCCATCTAGGCATCCTTCAATCCAATCAAGTTGACACCTAATGTTAACCATCACACCACTCCAGTCATGTTTTTTTAAACAAATTTTGACTTTTATTTTAGATTCAGGGGTATACATATGCAGGTTTGTTACCTGGGTATATTGTGTGATGCTGAGGTTTGTGGTATAAATGGTCCTGTCACCCAGGTAGTGAGCATAGTACCCAATAGGTAGTCACCCCACACTTCATCCTATCTGTTGCTGACCTAGTTCAGCCTTTCATAATTTCTTCCAGCCCTTGTACGTTACTGCCCATTTTCCATAATAATTGCAAATGGTGTTTTTACTTGTTTGCTTGTTTTTAATTATAGATGTACAGCAATTTCAAGCATTTATTCTGTTGTCTAATGAACATTTGTAGATCAACTACTAGATGCAAGACCTCTACTTATGAAATAAAACTCCTTTGACTCCCTATTGCATACAGGATAAGGGTAAAATGCCTTGTAGCATATAATATGTGGCATACAAGACCCTTAACTTATTCCTTAGTTCACTTATTCATTCAATAATTAAATATTCAATGGCACGTAATAGGTACTATTCTAATTTTTATATAAATATAAAAACACGTGTTATATATGTATGTATAGGTATATACATATGCATGTGTATACACACACACACACACACACACACACACACAAAATTCATTTAGGCTCCAGGCTCCTCAGCCCTATTTTTGTACCCCTCAGCCCTATTTTTGTACCCCTTGCATAGGCCACACACCTCTTCACACAAAAGCCATCCTGAGTTATTTATCATTCTGAAAAATAACTGTTCACATTCCCAGTTCTGAGCATTTTATCTTATGCTTTTCTTCACATGTGAATCACTTCCCACCTTCTCTGCCTTTTGATAATACTACTCATCTTTGAAGAACCATTTCAAATGTCATTTTCTTTGCGTCCCTTTCATTGGATTGCCCCCATCCACCCACCTCTTCAGGCAGAATCAATTGTCCTTCCTCTGTGCTCCTGTAGCATTTTGTTTAGACTTCTATACTGGAACTGATCATATTGTGATCTAGTTATTTGTATGTCTGTCTTTCCCACCATACCTGGGAGCTTTTTGATGGCAAAAATTGTTTTCTTGATTCTCCATACCTGGTAGACTGCCTTGTATATAGTAGTTGATCTACGAATGTTTATTAGATAATTGAATAGATGCTTTTGGATTACTGGCACCCTAGCAGTCTTTAGGAGCAGAACACATGAGATTGAAAGTCATGAAACAGCCTTGAAAAAATGAGTATTCCACCTATCACAGTTTGGAACTGTGGCCAGAGAACAGCCTGCCTACTCTCAGGTTTTGCTGTTTTGACAAGGAGGATTTATCAGTGCAATCAGGGCCTTTGAAACTCTATCCTCATCTGCAGAGCCCACATTCACATAGACTTTATAGTTTATAATGAGATTTTAATGTCTGAACACCACCCACCTCAGTGGTCAGTGACTTGGCTTATTTATGATTCACGTGGTATGAACTAGCTAAGAACAGAGAGCATGGTGGGCTGGGAAAGGGCAGGCCAATTGCTTTCTTTTCCTTAAGAGAAAATATCATCTATATAGCCTGGAATTACAAAAAGCCTTAAGAAAATGCTGTGTAAATGAACAGCCAAAGTACCTTCCTGCAATCTAGACCATGGGATCCCATATTTAAACTTATGCCTGTGCTACAAAATATTAGACAAAACAATACCAGAGGCAGAATGGAGGGGAACAGTTCTTAAACCTATGTAAATATTTGTGGTAGTGTTTTCCTTTACACAGCAGATGCAGTAGAATGACAATATAAAGGAAGTAGAACCCCAATTGTCAGGGGAGTAGGAGGGCCTGATTTTATCAGCATGCTGTTCTATTGGCTACATCTAAGTTAGCCTTTTTATAGAGCCACTCAATCTCATCCTTCCTTTTTACTTGTGTTCAAAGTCAAGTCTCCCAGCTCTTTGAGCTCTTCCTCAGTCACTCTAATTTCTTCTTTTATAGTAGATCCTAGACTTCTTTTACCTCTTTCCATTTTATTCAGTCCCTAAGTGTCATTCTCAAATCCTTTGTGTTTCACCTAACTACAGCTTGGCCAAAGCTGTTGCTACTAATTTCAGTTTACTTAGAATTAATTCAATTGTTCAACTCCCATTTATGAGTGAGAACACATAGACACAGGGAGAACAATGAGAACACATGGACACAGGGAGGGGAACATCACCCATGGGGCCTATTGGGGGGTGGGGGGCGAGGGGTGGGATAATATTAGGAGAAACACCTAATGTAGATGACAGGTTGATAGGTGCAGCAAACCACCATGGCACGTGTATACCTATGTAACAAATCTGCATGTTCTGCACATGTATCCCAGAACTTAAAGTATAATAATAAAAAAAGAATTCAGTTTTCTTGAAGAGCTGATCAATTTGTGTGGAGATGTATAAAATCTGATTCTGAACTAAAGAAACCTACCTTACATCCTGATTAGATCTTTAATGTCATAAAAATGAAAACTGTACAGTGAAGGGGCCCTTAGCACACAATTGTTTAAAATCTAGCCGTTGTGTACTGTACTTTTGTACCTTCCTTTTCTAGTTGTTCCTTCAAGATATGGACTAGAGCCCATGAATGACACTAAAATGTGGCTCAGCTACTCATCCTGCTGATTAAAAAAATAAAGAGGAAACACATCACTTCTGGTGAATGTCATGACCAGGATGTTAGATAAAAACACCCTTAGGGGTCTTAACAATTTGTTGCCAGAATGACCTTTGTTTTTGCAGTTGTTTTTCAGTCTGCAAAGGGCCTTTCCATTTCGTCTTAGGAGATATGAACACTGACCACAGCATTCTGAGGCCCAGGCAGTGCGGCTTAACTCTCTTGCATACAAAAACAAGGAAGAGAATAAACAGTTCCGTGTCCTGGGTAATCTCACCTTTCTCTTTCCTAATGTGGTTTTAGGATTTTTATCTTTGTACTTCTATTCCTTGAATTTTATGATGGGGCTTGTCATATTCTCTGACTTTTCCTGGATTTTATTAGAAATCACTTGTATCATCATGCTTTTTGGATCTACCACTTTGGATTTCGTGCCCTTTTTGCTGCTCTTGGTAAGAGCTTTGTCTGCCATTTTCACATTCTTGATTATTTATGCTGCTGTGAATGTCCATTTGAGAAAGTGATCAGATTTTTTTTCCTTCTGAGAAACCAGGGGAATGATCTTTTGCATCACTTTGCATAAAATTAACATGTTGATTTTCTATAAACCCATAGGTTACAGGTTAATTTACATAAACCTGGCATTCAGGAAACTCAACCTTTACATTGTCAAGGAAAATGAAATAAATCAGGACAGCTGAAATTAAGTATATTCAAGCCATCAGAAAATGGGGTGGGCAAAGAGGAGCTATGGGGTAGAAACTTTTCATAGTTCCTTACAGTTACACTCACAAAATCTTAATGTGTTAAGGGACCAGACAGATTTTTCAATCCAGCCTTTTCCCAGTGTAGGAATCCCATTGAGAGCACACCATGCAAGTGATGGTCCAGCTGACAGTTACACTTGCAAAACAAAGTGCCTAGTAAAGCAGACTCTTTAATTTGGAATGCCTTTAATTGTTAGGAAGCTAAAATCTGCTCTTTTGTGAACTCATATTAATGGGTTTTAGCTCTACCTCCTGGAATCAATCTAATCCAGTGGTTCTTAATTTAGAGTCCCTGGACAAGGCTTAAATGAGTCCACAACCCCCCTGAAACTGTATGCAAAATTGTATGTGTGGGCATGTGTGAGTGTATGCATGTATCAATAGCTTTCATAAAATTTTCAAAGGGGCGTATGATCCTCAATTAGGGACAACTTTATAAGCACACAATTTGTGCAGCTACACTAAGCCCCATACTTAAAAGGAATCTGTACTTGGTTTAATGCTTTTCTGTTGCCATCTTGAAATTCTTAATAATTTTTAAACGTAGAGCCCGAATTTTCATTTTGTTCTGGGCCCTGCAGATTATAGGGGAACTACCCCCAAAGACAAGAAGTTATAAAAAAGAATCACTAAAATTTGTATAAAATGAATCTTTGGATACTTCTAGTTTCAGGAGGCCTGTACCATCCTTCTGTTTACCTTCTGACCTTCTTGAGTTTCCAAATATTATCTTCTCAATTTAGAATGAAACGAGGGCAGTCTACTTCCTCTTTAAATTCTTTCCAATTTCTTGCCTGCCCTATACAAAAGCTTCTTAACTTGGAATCTTAACTTAGATTCATAACTTGGAATCCATGCCCATTATTTTATTTTATAACATCTAATTTATCTATATAGTATTTCAAACTTTGAAACCAATTTAGCACAACAACTGTATTGTGTCTGAAGAAAATTAACCACTTTTATTAACACTGGGACAGTTCTTTTTATCCTTGAATATCTGAAATTAGAGCACAGTGAGTTCTGTCAGAGCAAAAATGTACTTTTAAAGCAGATCATTCAGATGTATCCAACTCAATTTTACTAACTTCTGTCTTGCTTCATTTGAAAGCTTTTAAATTGATCTCTTTCTTTGATTGATTAGGGTCTTTCCCCCTCACATATAATACTCTCAATAAATTTAATATACTGAAATGTATATTCTCATACCAAATAATGCACTTAATGTATAACATCAAATGCCAAAATACTTAATTTGAAATTGTAGTTGCATATTTTATGTCAGCATGTTATTAAAACAAAGTTAATAAAACATGAGTAATTTTATTGGAGAAGTACAGGCTCCCCTGAGGGTCAATAGGTAAATGTGCTATTACTCTTTGGTGACCTCGGACTCTGCTGTGGGAAGAACCCAAATCATAGCCACTCTAAACAACGTGAGAAAGAGAAAGAAAATAAGCTCTAGAACAAAAGGTTAAAAGTACTGCAATTATTTTTCCTTGGAATAAAGAAGCCTAAGGATAACCTGAAACAAATGAGGTATTTTTGATGAAGAAGAGTTGTCTTCTATATTCAAAGAGAAATAGATGATTTGAGATATAGGTTGACATTTGAATAAATTTTCTTTTAAACTAATAGAATCATATCCTGTGTAGGTTAGAGACTTACTCACCTAAGGCAAAGGCTTCAGTCAGATGATCTCTTGAGGTTCCTTCAAATTCTAAGTTTCCACCCTTGGGCTTAAAATCCCAATTCTGTGATACACCAAGGCTGGCATGGACTCTTTTGTTGATTTGCCTTTCATCTTGAACTCTTCATTTTCATTCTTAATTATGTGTTGAACACATGTCCCTCCTGGGGAAGAATGAGTTTGGAAGTAATGAAGTTAATTTGTTGAATGGCTAGAATGACCACCCAAAAATATCTAAGTGAGGATTGTCTCTTTCACCTTTATCATCTGGGAGGCCAAAATTGAAATATAGTTATTTCAATTTTGTTTTCACTACTCAAATGTTTTTGCAGAGAACTCCCTTCAGAACCCATGGCATAATCTGGGTAACTCCAGTTTGGACCTAACCTTCGAGAGTGATTTGCTTCTTTAAAATAGCCAACAACAACAAAATAACCAACATACATTTGCACCCATATCTTACTAAGTAGGTCAGTGTGGTAATATATTTTCTGTGAAAATCATGTTATAACTGTAAGGTAACAGAGGGTTTCTTTGGCTTGCAAACAAATTGGATATGAAGGCACAATTAGGACAGAAATTTCAAAAAATTACAGTAGATCCTAAAACTGTGTTAGTTGGTAGAATA
Organism: Mandrillus leucophaeus; assembly: GCF_000951045.1. NCBI lineage: Eukaryota > Metazoa > Chordata > Mammalia > Primates > Cercopithecidae > Mandrillus > Mandrillus leucophaeus. The sequence goes on from NW_012109075.1 coordinate 637,074, forward strand.
TATGGCTGGTGACTAACATAGGTGACTAATTTGTTAACTAAAGGAAAATATTCATCCCAAATTTAAAAATCAAAATAGTCTCATTATATCATACATATACAGCCAATCAACAGAATAGAATCATAGAATAATGGAATATTAGCTTTTGAAATCTCTTGGAGATCATTTTGTCTAATGTCTTCACCTCCACCTCTGTCATTCTCACATTCATATTTCAGCTGAAGTTTCATTCTGGGAAGATTGTCAGTGGACTCCCAAGAATAGCTTAGATTCCTTAGTGCCTGAGTCAGGGCCTAATAAATAGTAGATACTCAATAAATATTCATTGAATGAATGAGTATATGAGCATATTTAGAGGTTTGGAAGAAGCTAGAAGAAGCTGGAAGTTACAGTGTCTTGAAGTTATTATCATAAATGTTAATAATTATTCAAAACAGCTGGGGGGAGGAAGTAATCTGGTTGTATGAGCATTCTGATTGTTGCAATTCTAGTTAAGTGAGAATTTTCTATAAACATATATGTAAGGATTGTCATATCTCCTCAGATATTAAAAAGGGTTTTTAAGGCTATGTTTGGAATTTGAACCAAATTCAAATGTGACTGCTTCTTGATCTTTCAACTGCTAATTGCCAAGCACCGTATGGAATTGTTTGGCCTGATATTGCTTCTGAAAGGAGCTAACTATGCTGTGGTAAGAAGGGACCAGATCTATGAAAAAGAAACACTCTGCTCTATACCTAGCTTTCATCTGATATACACTTCACTTCTTGGGATCTACACTTGCTGTATACTGCCCCATTGTACAATCTTCCCTACTTTTCTCCCTGCCTGGCGTAGTTGTACCCATAGAACGGAGACCTGACCTGCCTCAGCCACATGTAAAGAATCCATATGGATCAAGTGCTGGATGAAGATTCTGTACACCTTGATTCTAGTCCTGGGAACATCACTCTATCTATAGCACTGCGGTTAAGTACTTTCCCTTCCTGAGCCTTAGCATTCTCATGAAAAAAATAATGAGGGATTTGGGCTTCATCCAAATTGTTCTCAAATTGTGTTCTGTGCATTCTTAGGGGTTCATTGGAGGTAATTCTGGGGCTAATACAGAAGTCGGAGAAAGAAGCAGAATGAAGGGGACTTTGGACTCACCCACTCCACTTCAACCACGGCAGCTTCACTTTTGTTTGATATGCTTCTGTGAAAGATTTTGTTTGAAAACCATATGCGTTGACATGGTGAGAGTGCATAATAAATATAATTTAGTCGTTTAGGTAGGTGAAATGATTCCACCGACTGTTTCATGATCCAATATTATGGCTTTTCGAGTTGCCGATTGAACTGAATGATCATGCAACAATCTGATCAATTGCTGTAAGCGACTATCTTCTTGGCCACCTGGCTGCATCTATTCATGTCAACTCAGCAGTAGCTTTAGATTAAAGATGTGAAAATTATGAGCCCAGGAGTAGAAGAGTCTGGCTTTCCTTCTCGTGGAGATTGAGGTGGGGGTATGTGAATAGTTCTGGGCAGGACTACATGGAGTTCTATTAACAGACCCTCCACCTCACCTACTTTTCCTTCCCTAGACCTGGAGCTGGACTTTCTATAAATGATTGCCTGCTTATACACTAAAAGCTAAATTGATCCAAGTATGAGTCACCCCCAGGGTATATTTTATCATTTTATTATCTCTCATCCTTTCAAACCCTATTGATCATTTACTATAAGAAGCATGATTAGTGCTCCTAATAGGCTGACAGGAAGACATATAGTACCCTAGAGATGGACCAGAAAAAGGGGAAATACATTTGGTCTGAAATATGAGTTTTATTTTCAGGTATCCACAGATCTGTGGTTCAAAGTGTGATGATTTCTCAATGGGAATAACCTGATTTTTTCTTAGATTTTGTTACTACTATTTAGCATTGATTGTGTGTAGCATTTTCCATTTGCCTAATGGTTAGAGGTTATGCGATCAGTCACCACTCTCATTCCAGCGTCACAGATGAGGAGCCAGAAACCCAAGGAGAAACTAGTAAGTTGGCTCTAGGTCATATGCTGAATTGATGCAGAGATGCAGGGAACCAACATCAATTTTCTAAAACCCCTAATATACATCTCCTTACTGGTTCCAATCTCCTCCTGCAGGGACACCATACAGTACAGGTAAAACCTTCCACTAAGCTAGTCGGAGGCCTTGATTATAAAATGTCAGAGTGGGGCTTGTGCCTTGCCCTGATCTTTAGGGTCATCTGAAGAGCTTGCTCCGTGGCTTGACCTTATGGAAACAAAGGAGCAAATACTTTAGGCTTCTTGTTGAGAACTTGCAGGAGAAGATGATTGGCAGTACAATTGTGATATTGTTCATTTATAAAGCATCAGAAGTGGGTGTCTAGGCATGGCAGAGACACTCACCAAAAATTATTTTGTTTTGCCAGAATAAAGTGCATCTTGGGTTGCTTATAGGAGAACTGTATTCAGAGTTCATCTGACAATCTAACTTCCACACTGGGATTCGCCCAAAAAGCTGTGGTAGCACTATGTTTAGAGTTATGGATTCTCAGTTTTGTCAGCCAAGATAGCTTCTGTTTTCCTCTTCAACTTAAGGGTCAGTATTCTTTGCTCAAAAATATTTAAATCCATTTTAAAGTGAGCAGAATGAGGGAGCAGAAGGAAGGCAAATTGAAACAGAGATGGGAAGGGAGTGGGCAGATTATACATAGAGTTAATTGTTGCTATGTGAAATTCAAGCTTCTAGGTTTATTTGTTCAATAAATATAAATTAAACACTTGTTTGCCAGATGCATGCAAGAGGTAAAAGATTATTACATTTTGATTCTTTTTTTTTTAAAATTTATTTTGATTCTTTTAACTGACAGAAACAGTAACCTTGAAAGTCCACCCAGGCATTACTCCTATCCTCTTCTTTCAAGACTTCCATGACTAATTGAGCAGTAGGAAACTGTTCCTGTTCCATTTCAACTTAATTGTGAAAATTTGTTGTTTTCTTGCTGTAAGATATGCTTTTATCTATTTTCTCCTGCACAATATACATGCATTATTTCTCTGTAACATGGGTACCTGTTCAGCCAAGTTAGATAACTAAGAACGAGGTAATTGAGGGGGCCTTGCTCTGGAGCTGTACCTACTTAGATTTAAATCTGATATATGCAATAGGTGACTACCTATGAAACCTTGAGCACATTGCTGAATCATCAGTACTTCTCTACAGTGAAGTTATCTACTGGGCAAGAGTCACTGTAAGAACTAGAGAAAATATGTAGAAAGCACATTCACATAGGCCTTGCTATATGACATAATGCTCAATAGATGGCAGTTGTTTTGTTGTTGTCATATTCTTTAGATCAACATTTCCTTAGTTACTGTAAACAAAATCAGAATGTGAGAGTAGTCCCAAAGAGGGATCTTTAGTTCTACTTTTCTGGTCAGAGAGAACATTTTGTGTATTTAAGTTTAAAGGGTACCACCAGACAGTAGGTTTTATTATTTCTCTTATTTCATTTTTGCACTTTTCCATAACTAGCGGTCATCTGTAGTTTTCTTTAGTGCTTAAGGTATTATGAAATATTCATATCATTTTATGAAAGGTCATTTACACAGAGGAACCAGATGTAACCAAGTGTACATACAAATACTGGCCTTATTTTTCACCCTTGGTAAGTAGAGCATAACTTGAAAGCTAAGAGAAGATACTTTTTGTTTTGGCACCAAGTAATTCCAGAAGAAGGGCATCCTATTAAAAAAAAAAAAACTATTGGTCTAAGAGGGACTAGAAATTTGGCTGAATATTTTAGAAATTGTTTGCCCTGAGCTTCAAAAACTCATGGCTTAGAGTTTCCTGGGAAGGGTAGAATCACTGAATAGATAGGGTCCAGGTAGCTAAGGTTCCTGGTCAGCCCCTGAGGAAGGTTTCATTGCATAAAAAGTGTAGTTTGTCTTCAAAGTTCTCCCCAACTCTTTATTTCTGAGGTTTTCTCTATTCATCTTGAGAATAAAGCCCTGTTGGTGAACATAAATACACTCCCAGAGTTGCTTATCAGGCAAGACAGAATTGAGCAGTTGGGCCTGGACTCTCCCACCGTTGGAACCAAAGTTCTCAAAGAGTTGTTAGAGCAATTTATGCTTCCCAAATCTGTTCCTAGATGTTATGACTTGTTTCTGGAAGCAATGTAAATGCCAATTCTAACAACAGCTACTACAACTAATACTTACTTAACGTTTACTCCATGCCAGATCCTGTGCTGAGCACTTGACACATGAGACTTCCTTCAGTGCTTGCAACAACCGTATAATAGGTGCTACACAAAACGGAAGATTCTATGGTCAAAAAAACCCAAAAAACAAAAAAAAAAAACAAAAACAAAAAAAACAACACTCTAGAGCAGTGGGTAGAAAAAGTTGAAGGTGTTTCTTTACTATAGGACTTACCAAGGACTTGGAGTATGTGGCTTTTCCAAGTGTGTTGGAGCATGGAGACAATTTTTCTCCTGTCTTAGTCCATTTGTGTGTTTATAAAGGAATAACTGAGGCTGGGTAATTTATAAAGAAAAAGAAGTTTATTTGGCTTAGGGTTCTGTAGGGTGTTCAGGAAGCATGGTGCCAACATCTGCTTTTGGTGAGGACATCAGGCAGCGTCCAGTCATGGTGAGTGGGAGCTGGCATGTGCACATCACACAGCCAGAGAGGAGAAAGGAGTTGGGGGAGGTGCCAGGCTCTTTTTTAACAATCAGTTATTGTGGGAACTAATAGAGTGAGAACTCACTGATTACCTCAAGGATGGCACCAAGCCATTTATGAGGAATCTGCCCTTATGATCTAAACACCTTTCACCAGGCCCCGCCTTCAACACTGGATATCAAATTTCAACATGAGATTTGGTGGGGACAAATATCCAAACTATATCATTCCCCAAGGGCCATCTGGAGAGATGGAACACCCTTTGGGATATGCTGTCCTATGGGTTTCTTATGGAACCCATGCTTATTAACTTTGGAAATTGGATCAAATTTCAAAAATGTCTGTCTTTGCTCTGGCCTTATCGTGTCCTTAAATAACCCATAATACCTCATCTTAAAACAACTTATAAGTTTATATATGTCTCCTGGAGAACTGGATCTATGTTCCTTATCTACCAAGTCCAAGCCACCATCATCTCTCAGCTAGAATATTACAGTCGCCTCATACTCATTTTCCTGCTTCCATTCTTATCTTCTTATAAACTCCTATTTATGCTGCAGTCAGGTTGATTCTAAATAACAAACAATAAAAAACCAAAACTGTGCCACACTACTATTTTGCACCAAACCTTTGAAGACTTCCCATCACATTCAGTATTTGAACACTGTACCATCACCTACACAACTATGCATGACCTGAACCCTGCCCATCTCTCCCTGCCAGGCTCCTGCTGCTGTAGCTAAACTGTCAGTTCTTCTAGTGTTTTAGACTAATTCCTGCTCAAGGCATATTTTAATTCCCTCTGTCTGAAATGTTCTCTCACCCGTCTTTCTATTCCTACTCATCCTTCATTTGTTTGCTTAAATGCTGTTTTCTCAGAGAGGTTGTCACTAACCACCCCAAAAATTAGGGGTACCCAGTTTTTGTGTTCAATAAAGTTAAAGGGATTTTTTTTAATAGTAGGATTTTGTAGTAGGACTTCTCAGGGCCTTTGATATGTCAACATGTATTATGAATTTCAAGAGGGACATGGAGTATCCTGCTTGCTTTTTTTTCCTGCAGATCACTTATCACAATGTTTATTTGTTTAATGGCTATCTCCCCACTAGACTCTGGGTTCTCTGAGGGCAGAAATCATGCCTGTCTACTGATCCTACACCCCCAATGCTTAATGCAGTACCTGGCACGTGATAGGGGATAAGTGTATGTTTGTTGAATGAATGAAGAAATGAATGTGATTCTCCATGCTGCTGGCCTGCCTTTTTACACTGGGGCTGCCATGGAATGATTTAATATTTTTCATATAACCTTTTCTTACTAAGATTTTCACCTCTCTTATTTAACCCAAGTCACTTTTGGAGGAAAAACTTGAATTATATTCAGCACTGATTGGTAACAGTTGAGGGTTAATGAGAACAATACCTGGCTCTTGTATTTTTAAATGTTAATCTTTTAAATTTATTTAATATTTTATTAACTATTTTAACTTTTTAAATATTTAAAATGATTTCCAATTAATGGAATTCTTTAAAACAGCTTTTTAAATTTTAAAAGTTCTAGTTCAGAGCAAAACAACAAAGTAAGATAATGCATTACAACTGTTGTTTCCCAATTAGCCATATCTATGGGAAGCAATCCTTAGGCCATGAAGTCTAAGCCCAATATGCACCTAGTACCATCTGACCTTCAAAGTGGGTCTAGAGACCCTGAGAGGTAGAAATACCTTTATGAGTGCTGAGCATGCAAATCCAAAAACTAAAGTATAAGTACACAGTAAATATGTGTTGGTAGATTTTTATGTAAGACCTTGGCGGTGTTATATATATTCTTTCATCTGATCTTTCTTGTGACCTATGGAACACATTTTCATTGCTACCAAGCAAGATTACAAGTCCAATTGTGACCTATGGAACACATTTTCATTGCTACCAAGTAGGATTACAAGTCCAATTGTGACCTATGGAACTTGTAATAATTTTTGTGATAATTTAAACCACGACGTGGGGTGCATTAACTGGGTCCTGCAACCAAATGAGGCACATGCTTACCTAATTTTCTGGGTCCTCTGAGTCACTTTGAGAGGTCTAGTGCACATAGAGCCAGCACGATAACAGAACAGTGTACAGCCCAGAAGGTCACTTTCTGGTAGTTGGAAAGGGCAAGCTGTCCAGTGTTAGTTCTTTGACAAGAGCTGCCGCTAGATCAGTGTACACACACATAAAATGTGTGTGAAAAGATGTAGACCAAAGGAATTCTCTGGGAGGTTATTAGTGTCAGTTACTTGTCAGTTACATCCAAGGGCCACAGCACTGCCAGTATAGCTTGTGTTGAGTTTTTGTGCCATATTTTGGTTTTACAGGCAAACAGCCTTCACCAGGATATGTTAAAGAGTCCTCAATGGATTAGTAGCACTAACAAAAGGAAGATTCAACTTAATGAGAGAAAGTGTGTCTCATCAATGGCTTGGAAATTAAGCAGTTTCTAATCAATGCTAAGTGATGGACCTTCAGTGGAGGCTACAGCTCATTAGTAGAATACACACAGATGGTAATGACCTCAAAGGTATTTAAAATATATGTGAAAAGAACTACATTAATAAGGCAAATCTATTTCACCCATCCATGACTTGGCTCACTGTTCCCCTGTGTTATCTGTATGTCATTTGGTACATTTATTTATGAGAATAAATTTGCATCTGTGTGGCATGATTGGTTGGTATGCTTGGCTCCAACTCTGGAGAATAAATTTGCCTGATAAAATCTATGGTTTTCAAATTTCTACATAGATAATGGATTATGAGCAGCACTCACAATAATTTGCTTTCATGAAACAGGTCTATAGGAAGAATTGACTTATAATAAGGGCTTTGTTTATTTAGTAACTCATTTATTCAAGAATAATTGCCTTGAGGGAAAAATGGATAGCAAGCCTAATCCAATAAACGTTTATTTGGAATTGTATTTAACTATTTCTTCCTTTTCTTCCTTGTGAAATGCTTTCTCAAATGTGATGTGTTAATAAATTATGCCAGTATCTCCGAGGGCCTTGCTGAAGATGTTCATATTGAAATGTTCCAAAAATATGCCTTAGTTTCTCTGGCAGAAAGCCAGTGGTGACATCAGAGATGGCATGACTACTTCAAACAAGACAATGCATATGACAGCCAACTTACTAGCTCTATTCATATCCCACGCTTGCGAAGCTACTGGAAAAGCCTTAAGTGGTAATGCATAGGTAATTTGTAAGTCTTGTATCTCCTTTCCTTCACCCAGCCAATCCGTCTTCCTTAAGAGGCAACCTGAAGACTACAAGGAGGAGTTTTAATAAAATCGGACTCTCCTATCATCTCTTCCTCTTGCCCATCCTTTAAAATTTCCTTTTTTTGTTCATTTTTCTCAGAAATCCTCAATTGGTTCTGGCATCTTTAGTGAAAACAGCCAGATGAGATGTTTATCAATTCCTAGGGCTCCTTTTGTTTTCATTTAGATAAGAAACTCCCCAAGGGTAAGACCTTTATTTCTTGTTTGGCAAAGTGCAACATTTGCTCACAACTCTCTATCCCTGATAAATGGAATTAGGAAATATGTCTTGAAGTAGAGCCAAACACTGATACAAAGGCATCCAGCCTGCTTTCCATGCTCTTTGCTTAGGAGAGTGGTGCTGTAACAATAAATGGCCCCTGGTCTTTTGTAATTGGTTAACATCCAGGGGTAGAGCAATTTAAAAGTCTAGAGAGCAAAGGGCAAGAACGAATTTGGCTCTTTTGAATATTTCTCCAACCAAGATCATCAGTAGATTGTAAGATCTGCAATCAGTAGAGGTTCAGGATATTTACAGGCTTTTAATTAATAAGGCTAAAGAATGGAATCAACCATTTTAGGAGCTCTGCAATGGTTACCATGGGTATCACATTGCTTAAAGCAGATGCTGCCTCTTGTCACATCAGGGCCTAGCTTCTCCATGAAGCCTTCTTCCCCTAATCCTGTCTCTGTTAGTTTTTCTTCTCTGTCGTCCTCTACCACTTTCATACTTACTAGGCTCTGGGATTTCTTTAAAGGTCTACCATGTTGGATGCTCAATGTCACCTCAGTTGTGAAAACAGACTCATTTATACCTCAGGACATATGGCTGTTTTGGTTAAACTCCAAGGGCCTTGGTCTATTTATTGGTTGGAATCTTTCTAGCTTATTATTAAATGACAGATAAGACAAATGAATACTACCTCTGGGTAAATTTACAAATTTTACTGACATTTCTCTCCATTAAGTTTTGACCTTCATAAGACAGCAGGGACTTTCATATAATAAAGTAGTCCATGCATTTTGTTTAGCTTTATAGACAGAGGAACACCAGAAGCATTTTCTCTTGAAACCAAAATGAGCAGTAAGCATCTGTACTGAGTCTCTAGAAAGGAATTAGTTTTGCCAGTGAGAGTTGAATCAAGGACACTACTGCTATGTTCTGAGATCCTGAATTCTGTTCCAAAATAGATAAGACTGGATCTTGGCCTCTGACTTTTTGTTTTTTCAGTGGTAGTCTCTTTTGAGTCACCTATATCTGTGTGGTAATGATACAGTGAGGAGCCATAACTATTCATCCAGACAGAACAAGGGCCTGAACAGTCAGGTCTTCTCAAGCACCAGATGGCTCTATTTTACAGAAAAGGAAAACAATGCCTAGTTAGGTAAAACAGCCAGGCCATAGTCATTCTGCAAGTTAGAAGTGGAATCTTGCTCCCTTACTTGTGTGTTACTGGTTAGCACATCAGTACCCTGAAGAACAATTAATATTATCTCATTTCTTGCCTTAGGAGAAGTCTTTTAAGTTACTGGTGCCTCAGTTTCCCTTTTATAAAGATGGGACAAATGACATCATAGTTTATTCACTAATCCTTTCAGCAAAAATAGTCTAGGTACTACAAAGACAGAGATATATCAAATGTAGTCCATATCTGGAGAGAGATATCAAATGTAGTCCATATCTGGAGATACGCACTTTTTCTATCAAGCTACATACAAAAATTACAACACAACTTATTTTGCACTGTTATAGAGTTTAGGACAATGTACTTTAAGAGGATTCTGTTTTTAACAGTAGAAGTAGACTTTGCTGGACTCTTTTGAGCCCATCAAAGAAATATGTAGGGTGTACATGCACAGGTATACCCTAAAACTTTTTGAAAATTGTGTATAAACATGCGGTTTTTTCATTTCTATTTCATCATCATCCAGCGTCAAGTATGCATCATGTTCCTGCCATTGTACATGTGATAGGAAACAACTGGAGCATTCAAAGATTGGCAAGATTGGCTGGACCCTTCTTCTCATTCTTCTGTCTTTGCCTTTCTTCATTCTGTCACTCCTCCTTAGAACCCTCTCCCCTGTGTATCCATATTAGCTTTGTTTTTCAAGGATCCACTTGAGGGACCAATAGGTTTGTATTTAGATTATCTGTAGAGGATCTTAAATGCACATAGGACGTTACATTTTAAAGTTAGCTAACTCTTATTTTAAAGGCACTTGTCAAGCACTGGCCATTACTCAGGGGTTTGCTGCATGATGGGTCACCTTCATTGAGGAGCATTTGAAGAAAGGGACTGACACATGGTGATAACTTGGCTGGACTAAAGCACACAGATGTTTGAGCTGTTCTTTAATCATAGATTTAAATTTCCTATTTTCAGAGAATTCACTTTGGTTATAAGAAGAACCTTGTAGCAGGAATGGACCCCAGTCTTCCTTTTATTGGGGAAAATTTTATGTTTTGAAAATATTAACTAAGCCATAAAACATTCAGCCTTCCAGTTTTTAGGACTGAAATTTGGAAATCGTTTCTTGATTTAGCTCTGCCTTTGTAATTTAGCTCCCCCAATATTAGAGCAGCCTCCATATGTCCCAATTAAGTGGCCAAACTTGGCTTCTGTGGATTAATTCCATAATGCAGATCGTAATGACTCATAATGACTCTGAAATAACTGTCTAGCCAATCTTGCCAAAACTAAAATTGCCTTTCATTTTTAATATCCCCAACTGTTCTCACCCTATTGGGGATAGTAAATATATTTGTATTTGGGGGGGACCTCATATGTAGCTCTGTGGAAAACATGACACTTCTCTCTGTGATTTTATGAGCTCTGTGTAGCCAAGCCATGCATATCGTGAACATATCTGCACACAGACTTGCCAGGACCTGTAATTCTTGCAAGCCTTCCCTCGGAATTTGTCAATAGGAAATTGGTGAAATACTTCTGCCCACCCTCCTCCTTATTTGGAAACAGAATTCAAACCAGGCATTTGGTTTCTTCAGACTATAGTTAATACCTATGGACTTAGAACTATATCCCCCACCCTGGCTGGTAGTATCAAAAGGGCACATGGCCAAACCTTACCGTTCACTAGTCCTGTTATCTAGTGCTGCTAAGACTGGTCAATGTTCTGACCTGAAATGTGAGTATTTTGCCATTCTCCATTGTTCTGTACCATCTATTCTAGTTGACGTCACTTCGGTTTGTAATCTACAGAACTTTTTGTAGGTGGGAGAGAGATTTTGACTATCCAGAAATGGGAGGGGTAATTAATGCAGTAAAGACATTTAGAAGGTGAAAGGGGGAATGGGGTCCAGAGCCCAGGAGGGAGAGCTAAAAGGAATAGAGACAGCTCTTTGATTCTGAAAGTAGGGAAGGAAAAAAGTTGAGGATACACACAAGATAGGTTTGGATGACTGGGAGTCAAGGTGACTTCCATTTTGTAAACTAAGTTAGAGGTAAGATCGATCAACTGAGAGGGAAAGGGGAAGTGTAAGAATAAAGCTTGAGAAAGTGGCTAGAATTTGGATAGATCCTGCTTTCCCCCCAAAATAATTGTCTCTATCAGTAAGGACTGAGCCAGCTACCCTGAAATGATTCTGCCACATAGTAACCATATTAAAAATCTTGAAAGCTTCATCAGTAAACTGCTTTAATGAGTAGGGCTCTGCAGCACAGATCCCACAATATGAGTTGGTCCCATTACAAGCTGATAATGTCCAGCCTCAGCTGGGCTCTCACTGTCACCCAACAATCCACTGATGTGTCTTGGTCTGCTACTTCTGTTATTACACACTACCTTCACTCCCAAGAAATACATTAGGCGGTAATATTTGGGCTAGAAAATTTTCAGTGAGATGATTCCTTTGCCATGGCAGGGACCTAGCTTGTGTGACCATCACCTAATGTTTAATGCTAATTGTGAAAAGGCATGAGTCTTTCTGGACTTCTGAGGGAAGAAAGTCTTCTATTCTTTTCAGTTAAATCAACTAGGATGCAAAGCAGAATATAATTTCTCTCTAAAGTCCAGATTCCTTTGCCTTTTGTGGGGTGGCAGGGGAGAGAGAGAGAGAGCAAGCGAGCGAGTGAGCGAGAGCACATGACATTCCTATGAGTGACATTAGTAGAAGAGCTAAAATCTTCTACCATAACAGGGATGTGTTTATGTATGACTAATGGTTTATATAAAATGAATGTGCATATGACTAAGGGAAAACTTTGAGACGAAAAAGTGAGGAACTTTGAGATGAGTGGACTTGTGATGAATCTAATGGGTGGCCTAGCATCAGAACCATAACATGAGTAGTAGCCAGGTGGGCCAGGTAGATATATCAGGTCAGATGAAATCCACTTTTCAGAATAAGGGACTAATATTGAGCTGAGGTATTTGAAGAACAGGCATCCAGATATAATATAATATTAGGGATTACTGTGTTTCAGGCACTGTTCTCAGTACCTTATCTGTACAGTATTAACTCATGTAGTTCTCACAACAGCCCTGTGAAGTAGGTACTGCAGTATTTTTTGTTTGTTTTGTTTTGTTTTTGAGATGGTGTCTCACTCTGTCACTGAAGCTGGAGTACAATGGCCTGATCTCAGCTCACTGCAACTTCTGCCTCCCAGTTTCAAACGGGTCTCCTGCTTCAGCCTCCCGAGTAGCTGGGATTACAGATGCCTACCAACACGCCTGGCTAATTTTTGTATTTTTAGTAGAGACGGGGTTTCACTATGTTGGCCAGCATGGCCTCGAACTCCTGACCTCAAGTGATCTGCCCTTCTCAGCCTCCCAAAGCGCTGGGATTACAGGCATGAGCCGCTGCACCCAGCAAAGTAGGTACTGCTTTTATCCACTGAGGAGTTGGGAGTGTAAGCAACTTACCCAGAGTTACAGGGCTAATTTACAGTAGAACTATGTTTTAAGCCTATGCACTTAATTGGGAAGACAGTGAAGAAACTATCATCTCTGTTTTTAAAACAGAGGGTGGGTAAAGCAAATTACACAAGGTTAAACAGCTAATGGAACTAACTTGTTCAGGAACCCAGGTGTTCTGTCTGTAATGTATTGTTTTGTTATTGCACCCTTAGTACTCAAAGTATCAGCAGCATTGGCATCACTTGGGAGCTTATTAGAAATGCAGGCTCTCAGTACACTTCGCACACCTGCTGAATGCAAACGCGCATACAGTTATTTGTGTGCATATTAAAGTTTGAAAAACACTGAGCTATTACTTCATTGGCACTAGTTTGTGGGACAGATATTTACAAATACTGTTAGCCAAAGGCAGAAACTACATCCCAATTATCCATCTAAGACAGGGAAAGTATGAAATTTGGCAGGGTTCGGGGGTGGGGTTCACGTAGTAGGAAACACAGGGATTTGAATAGTTGACCAGCCAGCATTGGAGAGGTTAGAGTTCAGAGGTAAATAAAATGGGATTCTACAGGAAATGAAGTTCTATACAGTAACTTCATCACATAAGAGTTCCTGACTAAGTGAGGTATGTAGGCAGGCAGTACCAGCAGCTAGACCTCCTAGAGCTCCTATTGTTTATTTGTCGAAGGGCAGAGCTGGTTTTGAAGTGAATCTGACTTTTGCAGTGGTTGCAGCAGAGGGGGTCAAAGGATAGATTTGGCATACCCTCTAGTTGACTTTTCAGCTTCTCTGTCCTGGGGGAATCACAGATTTATCTGCTTTAAGTAAATTTGATACATTAATATCTGGATTTATAAAACAGTAAAAATTATATGTGTGGTAATCTCAATTTATAGACTTTGTAACTAAATTATTCATTGTATTAGAGGGCACATGATATGTTGCTTTTCAATAATGAGCTCCCCTGACACATTTAAGATAGAATTCAATTTTCAGCCCTGTTAAAAATTCAACCTAGTAAAAACATATACAATATAAGTAAGCTGCCCTTGCATGAGCCAGGATAATTTGCCTAAGCAACTGTGTAAAATGGTCTGAATGTTTCCTGAATTCAGGACAAATAGGATTTTGGTATATTCCACCCTTTGAGAGACAAAAGAGGTGCTTTCTGGAGAACACACTGCTCTTGACTTTAGGCCTCCTTCAGTTCTGTTTCATAGTTTTTATTCTTCATGGTCTGTTGAACTGAACTTGTGACTTCAAGTGGTTCACTGAACTGAGATTTATTGCAGTTTGAGCAAGGAAACAGTAAAATAAGAAGGCAGTTTTGTTATTTTTGTGCAAGACTTCCTAAGCAGCATTTCACAAAACACATGGTGTCAATTACCTCTGTGGCATCCACCTACCCACCCACTCATCCATTCAGCCAATATTGTCCAGAGTCACTATGTTAGGGCTGGGAATGCAGAAGTGGACAAGATACATACAGTTTCTGCTCTCTGGAGCTTATAGTCTAGTGTGAGATGCAGCCAGGTTAACTAGGCAGTTCCCAGTAGAGTGTGATTAACAGCTAGGATGTTTGAACTCTAGGCTGTCATGAGAACATAAAAAAGTTGTCTATGACCCAAACCAACTGCAATGAATAGACAGAAATTACATTAGTTATCTGTGGCTGCATAAGAAATTACCCCCAAAATTAGTGTTTTAAACTATATATATTTGTTATTCCACAAATTTCTATGAGTCAGGCACCTGGTCATGGTTTAACTTAGTCATCTGCTTCAGTGTTTCTCATTGGTTGCAATCTAGGGATTGACCATGGCTATAGTCATCTCAAAGTTTCACTGGGGAATGATTCAATTCTAAGCTCACTTGCATGATGGTTGGCAGGATTCAGTTTCTAGTGGGTTGTTGGAATATGGGCACCAGTTCCTTAATGGCTGTTGGCCAGAGGCTAACCTCAATTATTTGCCATGGGGGCTTTTCCATAGGGCAGCTGACAACATGGCAGCTGGGTTCATCCAAGTAGGAAAGCGAAGGAGAAAGAAAATTCCAGCAAGACAGAAATCAGTCTTTTGTAAATGAATCTAAGAAGTGACATCTCATCAGTTTTGTCATATACTGCTCCTTAGAAACAAGTCACTAGGTACAACTGCACTCAAAGGCAGCAGCCCAACACCCAAGGAAAGAGAAAAGGTTTATATAAGGATGTGACTGTCAGGAGGCAGGAATCATTGAGAGCCATTTTAGAAGCTGGCTACCACAGAAATGTCCTCCTGTACAGAGATGTAAGTTGTAGCTCCTTAGTGGCTCTGTTGCACTATTAGTCTCATTCTTACTCAAACTCAAAATCTGTCACCAGGCTACCCTGCCTTCGGTTCATAGTATATTGTCATAGTGTTATCTCGATTGGCATGAAAAATAATTATTAACTCCCTTATTTCTTCTATCATTTCAATCATAATTGTTGGGAGGGTCAGGGAAATGCCTTCAGAAAGCAAGGATATTGGAGCAAGTACAAATTTGATGCCAGCTTTCATGATATCTGTCTAATATTTCTGATAGGCCTTTTCTCTGAGACACCTGTTATTAAGCAGATTATTTTGATTTCTGTGGTACCTTTTGATTTCAAGGTACCTTTAGTAATGGATAATGTAGAACAAGTATATTTGTCCATTGGTATCTGGAAAAAGCTTGAAAACCAGCTCTCAGGAAGAGAGGTATATTAGTTAGGGTAAGGGCTGTACTTCTATAAGAGACTACAAAATAGAATGACTTAAATAAGATGACTATCTCTCTCTTATTCTCACTCTGTAGTCCCTCTCCCTCCTCCTCCCCTTCGCTGACTTGCTCTCTTCTCTCTCTCATTACATTATAGCTGGTATAGGTTGGTAGGGAAGTTGTGCTCCATGCAGTAGTTCAAAGCTCCAGATACCTTCCATTGTTGTTCTGCCATCATCTAGACCAGCGGTCCCCAAACTTTTTGGTACCAGGGATTGGTTTTGTGGAAGACAATTTTTCTGTGGACTTGGTGGGGGGATGATGTAGACATGATTCAAGTGCATTACATTTATCGTGTACTTCATTGCTATTATTTCATTATAATATGTAATGAAATAATTAAACAACTCACCATATGTAGAATCAGTGGGAGCCCTGAGCTTGTTTTCCTGCAACTAGATGGTCCCATCTGGGGGTGATGGGAGATAGTAACAGATGATCAGGTATTAGATTCTCATAAGGAGCCCACAACCTAGATGCCTCACATGCATGCACAGTTCACAATAGGGCTCGCACTCCTATGAGAATCTAATGCTGCCCCTGATCTGACAGGAGGTAGAGCTCAGGCAATAATACAAGCAATGGGAAGCAGCTGTAAATGCAGATGAAGCTTCTTGCACTTGCCCACCACTCACCTCCTACTGTGTGGCTTAGGTCCCAAAAGGCCACTGACTGGTACTGGTTCATGGCCTGGGGCTTGGGGACCCCTGATTTAGACCACAGATTGATAGATTATGGCTGGCAGATCAAATCTGACCTGCTGCCTGCTTTTGTAAATAAAGTCGAATTGGAACACAACCAGCCCCATTCATTTACATATTATCTATGTCTACTTTAGCACTAAAACACCAGAACTGAGTAGCTTTTGACAGAGACCTTACCATCTGGCCCTTTGTAGAAAAAGTTTGCCAGCCCCTACTCTAGGGCATGGTCCTTGTGTGCATGTTTTCATTCCAGATTGTGGGAAGAGGGATGGGCAAGAGTTCACAGCAAATAATTGTATTTTAAGAAATTGTTGAGGAAGTTGTATATATGACTTTTGCTCAGAAGCCATTGGTGAGAACTAGTCATGTGGCCACACCTGACTGTAAGGGTGGAAGGAAAATGTAGTCCCTGATTGGGTGGCTTTACATTCAGACAGTACTCATGACAAGAGGATAAAGTATACTGATGTACCAATATTATTGACATTTTTCAGTTAAACAATCTAATGTATAGACAAGCAAATTTACTTTCTTAATGACACAGAGACAGTAAGAAGTACTTTCTGACATCAGCAGAAAATACGTAGAGAGTTGAGCTGCTAGAAGAACAAAAACAGTTAAAGAATTGGACTAGAGATTGAAGCCAGAATACCATTCAGAATCCAAGGCAGCTTCAGAGACCTGAATATTGGGATAGGTGATTTTCAGAAGATCTACTTTCTTTCTCTCCTCCTGAAAACTGGCTTTCTAATTTTGTACTTGGTATAGCTTTTCTCTGTATCCCCTTTTCTGCTTACTCTTGTATTTTCTCTTCATTTTTCTCTTGACTATAATTTCCTCATGACTCTAGTTTTATGGCATGGCATTTCTTGATTGATCTTTTCAGTCTCACTTCTCAAGGTCCTCTTTGTTCATTGCCTTGTTTTCACAGTATTACCCCATTCACATTTCTAAAAGGGAGAGTGAATTCAGTCCAGATTGTTGTCTTCAGAGTTTCTGGCCACTTTTGCAATGGCTTCCTGAGGGTTAAGAAATATGCTTGTTTGTGGCATTGGTGACTATAGAGGGCGGGGTCATTTGGTATAAAAGATGGCTTTCAATGGCTTTCCCTTGAACAAGGGAATGGATATGGGCAGTTGACAGGTTTACTATAACACCATAGTCATAAGAGATACAGCCTCTTTTAAACACTTAATACTGCCCAGGGCCATTATGTGTATCTTTTTATTTGTCATAACTAAAGCTTGTCAGTCTGCTCTTATTTGTGAATAAGCCAAATATCACCAATTCTTGGCCTTATGTATTTGTAAAAAACAATTCTTTGAAGTTTGAGGATTCTCCTAGTATAGATAGCAGCTGGCAGTTACAATTTGTTGATGAACATGAACCTCTTGGTAGGTTTAGCTGTAATAGAGGGACTGAGTAAAAACTCAAACTTCTTAGACGTTTGAGAAAGTTGGATTTATAACTTCACATTTTATTGTGTTCATCTTATCACTTCCCACAGCAGCAATTTTCACCTCAAAATTCTCTTGCATTGTAGGAATGAAGGCTTAGTGTGTGGAAGGCACTGTGTTGAATGCTCTACAATACATTTATTTAATTTTCACACAAACGTTGCAAAGTAGGTACCAGTATTATCCCCATTTTACAGTTGAGGAAACTGAGGTACAGAAAGGTCAAGTGACTTTCCTCGAAGTCACAGAGCTAGTAAGTGTCAAAGCCAGAATTCAAGCGTGGGTGGTTTGAATTCAGAGGCAAGTACTTCACCCCCATAGTTCATAAAGCACTTGAATATCCCATACCCCAAATTTTCCAGTGACACAGATTGTAATCTGTTTTATATCTCTTTTCTCCTCATAAACTACTTTCAGGAATGCTCCAAGAGCTCTGTGTTTACCAGCTACTGATGTGTCTAGAAAAACTGTCAGAGTCCATCAAGTAAACTATGCATGTCAAAAAATATTTAGTGATATGTATTCATGATGGATGCTAAATCTTCCAACGAACCCATGAAGGTTCATTGGCTAAATGAATGTGCTAAATAAGTATTTACTGTCAGCATAAATAGTTCACATTATCTTGGTAAATGCAGAGGGTTGATTTTCTTAGTACAGGTTATTTATACAGCCACAAATAGTCCCAGTTAGTAATGACTTTTGGGTGAATAATATGGGTTTTAAGTCTTTTACAAATATATGAAATTTTATGGTGAGTATTCAGTGTTACATTAATATACAACTAATGTCAGAATGGCCTTTGCTGAGATAGTAATGCTGATAAAAAATTTTTTTGAAAACAGGCTGCAAATGTAACAGTTGGTCTGCAAAACTTGAATGTACTCCTCATCCCTATTTACTCTCATCTTATTCTGTCTATAAATTATGCTCTACCCTTCCTTTAACACCTGGTACAAAATGCACCTCCAGGAATCCAGTCCCAATTCACCTAATCCATCACTCCCTCCCTATGTGCTCTTAGCACCTCTAGATACAGTTCGTAGAGACATTTGCTTTTGTTTTCATGTTTTTTTGTAACTGGTCTTAAGTAACTTCATGTGTGTTTGTTTTGTCACATTATATAAATTGAATTGTCTTCATGATATCAGGAAGAGTCGTTGCAAACAGAAGGTGAACAGTAAATAATGTTGACTGACTGCCCTTAAAGAATAGAAACATCTGTTTACTTCAGGTCAGGACTCTTAGAATACTCATTGAATACAGATTTCCTTAATCACAAGGACATGCCAGGAAGAAGGAAAGGAAAGCACTTATAGTTTTTACAACAACAAAATATAAAATAAAAAAAGAGAAAAACAAAATCCTTCAGTTTGATTTTCTTTGGGCCCA
This sequence comes from Mandrillus leucophaeus, assembly GCF_000951045.1. Classification (NCBI taxonomy): domain Eukaryota; kingdom Metazoa; phylum Chordata; class Mammalia; order Primates; family Cercopithecidae; genus Mandrillus; species Mandrillus leucophaeus. The sequence continues at coordinate 656,283 of NW_012109075.1, forward strand.
CTCTGATTGCTTCAGACTGACTGATTAAAGCTGTCCAACAGTACTTTGTAAATAAGGATAAAGTCCTCCTACACATTAATTTCTTGAAGATAATATATGGAGATTTGGATGTGTTTGATTCCTCCTTAAAGTTGCCATAATGCTTTGTAGAATGTGCTAGTGCACCACCTTGCTTCTGTGGTGAAGTGAAGAAGTGAACAGGGAGGTGGTATATGTGTGTGTGTGTGTGTGTGTATAGAGTCTTCTCTCATAATATTGACCCCTTCTGAGATTTGTGTGACCCCTGATTTATCATCAGAAATTGATCACAATAGTTTATCTGTATAGGGGAAAAAGCAAAGCCTTGGAATTGAAGCAAGGGAATTAAGAGCTCAGTGTTTGCTTGAACTCATAAGGGAAGTTGACAGGCCTGAGTTTGGTATGATGGAGAAGTATTTTAGAAAAGATCAATGAAATTCATAGGTATTTAATAGAGAAGCATATGGACAAGTATGGCTCCAAACCCAGAAGCTTTGGGGAGAAATGTCCTGGTGATCATATTTCTCCTATACCATCCCTGGTCCCCAGCTGCACCCAAAGAATTAACTCAATTATTTTCTAGCTCTTAGGATGCTGGCCTACCCTGGGAATGACCTAAGGAGTCAACTCTGCTGGGGCTTATTGTTGCTCTCTTAAGACTAGTTTAACTTAGGATATCCAGTGCTGTCCTTCAAGGGCTTATTGTTGCTCTCTTAAGACTAGTTTAACTTAGGATATCCAGTGCTGTCCTTCAAGCATGAAGGCAGACCAATTAATCTGCCATCCATAGGACATGGGTTTGTGTAGTTGATCAACTATAAAGGACTGGGCATTTTTGATCTTTTACTCTTTCTCACTTAGTCTCCTTTATGACCAGTGCAACTTTATGCTTGGTCTTGTGCTTACAGTTCTTTGTGTGTTCCCACTATCACAGAATGTGTTCCATTTTACTTGGTAAAATAATTTTTATGCAACTAGTAAATATAGTTAGCTATTTATATGACTGTTTCCTTCATCAGACTGTCAGCTAAGGACAGGATCATGTCTTATTCTCCTCTGTATCGCCAGCACCTAGTAAAAAACCTCTTCATAAATGTTCTATAAATGGATGAGCCCAAGTCACAACTTGGGCTAGGTGAAGTTAGTTGCAGTAATGAAAATAGTAACAGATAACTGATATTTAGCACTTACTAATACCAGGCCTTGTACTGAGCACTGAAATGAACTACATCACTTAATCCTCACAAACTACTCTGTGTGGAGTTATCATCTACATTCATAGATGAAAACACAGAGGCCGAGAGATGTTAAGTCATTTGCCCAAAGACACACAACTATTAAGTATTACAGTGAAAATTCAAACCAAGGGATGTTAGATTCCAAACCTTCAACATTACACTGCCTGCTAGGATGTTAATCTCATGAGAAGAAAATAAGCTTGGCCCATTTGGTGGAGAGCTCAGAGTGACTTCAGGTTTCTGAGCCCAATCTAGTTTCATATTAGAACAGACTTTAATCCAAATTATCCCAGAAATCTGGAGACTTACTAGTGAAATCAGATTTTTTCCAGAAGAGGCAGACTACTCCTAATATGGGGATAAGGATGCTAGTGCTAGAAGAGACTTCTGTGGCATGGTGGTATTTGGTTTAAATACTTTCTTTATAATTCTCCTTCATCAGACTCTGCATGTTTTCTCTGTTATGTTTTCCTAATATCAGGGATTGGACCTCTAAGAATAGGTGAAAAGTGTCCCTGGCAGAAGGAATATAACTTATGACGGTCTTGAAGTGAAAAGGAGCTTGGCATAATCAAGCAGCACAAAAGTGGCCAGTGTGGCTGGAACACAGGGACTGAGTGGCAGAAACACTAGATGAGCCTGGAGACAGGAGGGTTGTGGTAGTGGTGAACTAATTCAGAGCCTCCACAGTACTTGGGGTGAGCTTAGTGGGACAGTGTTATGAATGGATAAATAATAATAGGTGGAGATTCTCCCCTACCCTCAGTAAAGTAAATCCCTTGAATATATTGGATGTGGCCTCTTTATTGAATTATCTACTATAATGGACTGTGTTCTAAGGAAATCCAGAGTGCAGTCAGGCCCTGAATTATACTCAGAATATTTTCCTAAAGAACATAGTCTCTATGAAAAATTCAGGAGTAGAGACTTTGAACCAAGATTATACAGATAGATCTACAGAGAGATATAAATATACAGATAATTTAATGAAATGAAATTATTTAAACTCAATGTACTCTAATAGATTTATTAGGTGTATTGAAACCTTTAGTCACTAATTACAACTTAATGAAATAACAACTTAATTCCCATTCTTATTCCCTTCTTTTTCAATCTACAGTTCACATAGCAAATTTTTCATCTAATGGTTAATCATCTGACTCCTCTATTAGATTCTGATGAGATAGCCTGAGGTTTGAAGAAAATGATTCTTGAAAGACACAAGGATTTATGAAACCCAGGGGGCTCCAGACAGCTGAGCTTCCTTACTTTTCTATTGGGAAGGTGGGAAGGACCCACATTTTGTACTTTTCTCCACAGAAGCATTGGATGGGGAGGAGAAGGTATGCTGGGAGGTGACCTGCCAATAAAGGGAATGGAACTAATAATAACTGAATGCCTACCATGAGTCAGGCATCTTACATTCATTATGCCATTTAACTGGCACAACAACCATTTGATACAGGTACCATTTGTTGTCATTTTACACATGAGGAGATGGAGACTCAGAAAGGCTAAGTGACTTGCCCAAGCTCATACAGCTAGTTAGGTTGTGGGGCATGGAATCTAGTAATGTGCAACTGTGGGTGCCTGCAAAGTTTGCCCTTCCAACTTATTCTGTGCCTGCTTCTCATTTTTCCTAATAGCTGAATTCTCCTTGCCTCTCAGATTTTCATTAGGAAGTAGCTTCTCAATCTGGATATCAGGGCCCATGAGGGAGGAAAGCTCTAGTAAATATGCTTTGGTGAGCAACTAGCTTTTCTAGTTCTAGGATATGAACATCTCATCAGCTGAATAAACTTAAGGTTATTTCTGCCCACCCACCCATCCACACTGTCCCTATTGCTACCTGACACTTCATGATAACATTACCCTTCAGTCCTCTCCAACTGCGGGAAATGGAACCCCAGAAATAATTTGAGGCTGAGCTCAGAATTTATGTACCATGTATCAAAAATGAAGTACTTTAGTCAGGTTTCCTGAAACCTGAGAGCCCCAGCTAAACTGGAGGCGAGAGGGAAGTCTTTTTGAGTATGGTTGGTTAGGGAAAGTTCAAGCCTCTGCAGAACATGGTGGTGAGGGACCTTTGACAGCCTAAGGCCAGAATAAAGGCAATGGGTGCTTGGAGTCACTAGGATTAATAATTCTTTAAAGGTGGGGACCATGTTTCGTTTTTCGTTTCTAGCATCTAGTACAGTGACTTGCATTAAGTAGGTGCCCAACAGATGTTTATTAAACATTCAAGTGTAAAATTCTGTAAAATATTAATGCTTGAGGATAAGTACCTATTTGTTAATGGGCATCTTTTAAAGTAATTCAGGCTATAAGAACAAAGTCAAGAAAGTATAGTGGTTCTTTGGGGGAACGGCTATGATTAAGAGATAGGGATACTGGCAATGATGTTGCAGAGCCCTAGATTTTTGCCCCATCTCTGCCATTAACTAGCTGTGTGCCCATGGACAAGTCACTTGACTACTCTATGCCCCAGTTGTCTTATCTGTAAATATAGAGGGTAAAATGTTTCTACAAGTGTTTTATTCATATGTTCATTATTTTATGCACATAATAAAAATACCCAATATTCATTTAGCTCCTCGCAGATTACAGGCTCATGTATATCACCTCATTAAAGCCTTCCACAATGTTGTGAGATAAATATTATCTCAGTTTTACAGATAAAGAAACTAAGGTTCCTGTTGTAGAAGTAATTGTAGAAGACTACTGCTAAGTAAGTCTTTTCACTCAAATCCAGCCCTCTTTCCAGGTACCACAACTCTTTTCACATAGTAATTAGCTGTATATAAATAATGTTTTCCAAGTGCTTGAAAAATCATTTGTTCCCTTAAGTCTTCAAACATCTCTCCTCCAATTGTGTTTGATTGTTAATTTACTCAGCAAATTCGTTTCCAAATTTCAAGCCAGCTGAAGTTGACTTACTAGGAATTTCACGTTCTCTAGGTCTTAACTAACAAGGCTTGCCTTTATGTTTCTGCAATAAGCCTTGGCTATTTGGTGAAGGAAATGCACATGCCCTGCTGGAAGCTTAGGCAGATTATGAGGGGCCGTACTTTTTAGCTTAGCTAGAAATGGAATCCATGTGGGAATTGAGCTACCTCTATTTCAGCTAATAACAGAAAGTACACCTGCCTTTGCTTGTATGTAGATTCATATATATTGGTGCAGATATGACATTATTAACAAACTTGTACACATACCCTTTATGAATATTTTGTCTTCCAATAATGGAAAATTTATCCAGTGACAAAATATCAAATCTACTGGACATTTTAACATATATTATGACAAATCAGATTCCCTTACCACTTTGTCCCCTTCGGAATGAGTCCTCAAATGTACCCTCTTTCCCTAGGGCATGACACACTGGCTACGTTGTCATAATTTAACAAAGTATGAAGGGACTTTGGCAGATATTACCGAATCTGTCAGATTTAACTGCTTGTAAATTCAATTAGTCGGGGGAAAAACAGCTCTGGAGAATATATCAAAATTCAATTAGTCAGCAAATTGGGGTTGTTAGCCTACTCTTTGGGGTAATTTATCAAAAGGGAAAGGGTACGTGATACTTATGATCAACTAATTAAATGCATTAGGCCCTGATGTGTTGGTTTTCAATATTCACCACCCTTTCAAGTCTATTTGGCGAGAAAACCTAGTATGAAAGAGTTCCAACAGTAGGTGTTATATAAGTAAGTGTATAGAACGTCTAATTAAGGTACAGGTTGAAGGTGTTTCCTTGCCTCCTTCTTTTAATTGATTGAAAGAGCCTGGCTCTAAATTTTCGATACCTTTTAATAACCAATTTAAGTATTACTGGGATGATAATTTTATTGTACACCAAATACTGCTTTATTTTGAAAATCTTATCACTAATGAAGGTGTTTATAGCTATTAACTGATTATAGTAGTGCTCATTCAAAAAATGGATTTCTAGTGTGCTAATGATACATCTTAAGCATTTTGAATGATGTTTAGAGGAATTATAATGTGGAGTGACTAAACCAGAGGCTGCAAACATTGTGTGGGGGTGTTCTCTCAAAGTAAATATGTCATTTCTGTGACTCATAACTTAACTTTGAGTAGATTTATCATAGGCTTGCTGTAATTGAACTGTTTCAAGGCTGTATTTTCTTTTGTTTGAAATTCATCCCACAGTAGTGCAAATGTTAACAATGTTGTTTTGCTTCTTTATAATCACTTGTCACCCTCCCCACTATTTGGGAAAACATCTACTGGGAAGCTTTACTCCCTCATCCCTGAAAGGAGAGGAGTGTGGCAGGTCTTGTCATTCTAAGATAGCAGTTAAGAATAACAACCCATGAGGAATGGTCTGGATTAATTTTTTTGCCACTTGCAGCTCTGCAAATATCCCTGCTTGCTCTCTGATTTTGGTGAAGTTACAGCTTCTTTCAACTTTGGCTTCCTCATCCATGAACTCCCAATCTCTTCCAGTTTAACATTTCCATTCCCTTTTATCTGTTGGTGTTCATATCATCACACATTTGTTCTTACCTTTCTTTAGTCTTTTGCTTTCTATCTGATTGTCTTTGGGTAACCTTGGTCTTGTAGTCCTTTTCACCTTGAAACTGACTCTCTTGTTTTTATCTCCTCATGCCTTCTGTTTATTAATGCAGGACAGCAGAGTCACCTGCCTTCTAATTTTGTGCTAGGGTCCTTTGATGACATTGCTTTCCAGCCTTTCTCTCTGTAATGGGGAGACCTTTTAATCTGTCAAGTGTCACTAACCTACAGGGGAATAAATAAATTGAGGGCAACATAGAAATACAAATTAACCTAATTTATACTTATCTGATTTTTAATTAGAGCAGGACACATCAAAGTTTAATCTGTGGGTGGCAAATACATTTATTTACTAGATACTGCATCAATTTGCTCCCTGCATAACACATCCAGTTGAACTGTGGTGTGACTGAGAGGTGGAATGATATAGGAAGCAAGGAAAATATTATAGAACACGGGAATTAAGGGATTGTTATCATCTGAGCAGGGAATTGGGGAACATTGACCTTAAAGTTGTTGTAATCAGCCTCAATTATCAACTCTATCTAGGGCAGATCTTTCAGATCCAAGTTAGTTTCTCTATGGCTTCTATAACACTCCTGGGCTGTCTTTCTGATTGGTAGGTGCTTGGGGAATAGAAACTAATTTTAATACTAGCCTGCTAAATTTAATTGAGAAGAAATATCTGCTACTGGAAATTAAAAATTTATAAGATAAATTATTGGTTTTGGATAATCTGCCCTTTCAGATTAAATGTATGCAATGAATTTCACATGTTATAAGGAAGATCTGTATAGCACAGTGCTTAAGAATGTATCTCTGGAGTCAAATAGATTGAATTTAAACCACAGGTACACTTTGGCTCTTTGACCATAGGTAAGCTACCTGCCACTCTAAACACTGCTGTGGCAGCTCAGACAGTTTTTTTCCATAGTGGGCTGTCGAGGCTGTCCCATTCAGAGAAGATACTCTGAAATTTTAAGAATAAACAGCCTGGATAATGGCAAACCTACTAACTGATGTTTCACAGATGACTGTACCAAGAGGTGCTGAGGCTCCAAAAATAATTACTATAAGTAAAAAGCAGAGAACGGGGAAAAGTAGCCTAATACATTTGAACCAACTCAACTTCTCTCTTTTTTACACACCTTGCTTGAATGGTCATACTGATGGGTACTTTATATGTTACCTCTCTCCTCTCCCTTTTTCTGTCACTTGTGCTTTGTCTGTCTTCTCTGCCATTCACTTCTTTTCTTTTTATTTTGGCTTGACTTTCTAATTTTTGTGAATATGTTCTTTCCATTTCTTTTATTATTATTATTGTTATTATACTTTAAGTTCTAGGGTACATGTGCACAACGTGCAGGTTTGTTACATATGTATACCTGTGCCATGTTGGTGTGCTGCACCCATCAACTCATCAGCACCCATCAACTCGTCATT
>NW_012109075.1:666112-666629 GCF_000951045.1 Mandrillus leucophaeus
ATTTCTTTCTCTTGCCTGATTGCCCTAGCCAGGACTTCCAACAGTATGTTGAATAGGAGTGGTGAGAAAGGGCATCCCTGTCTTGTGCCAGTTTTCAAAGGGACTGCTTCCAGTTTTTGCCCATTCAGTATCATATTGGCTGTGGGTTTGTCATAATAGCTCTTATTAGTTTGAGATACGTTCCATCAATATAGAATTTATTAAGAGTTTTTAGCATGAAGGGCTGTTGAATTTTGTCAAAGGCCTTTTCTGCGTCTATTGAGATAACCATGTGGTTTTTGTCTTTGGTTCTGTTTATATGCTGAATTACATTTATTGATTTTCGTATGTTGAACCAGCCTTGCATCCCAGGGATGAAGCCCACTTGATCATGGTGGATAAGCTTTTTGATGTGCTGCTGGCTTCAGTTTGCCAGTATTTTATTGAGGATATTTGCATCGATGTTCATCAGGGATATTGGTCTAAAATTCTCCTTTTTGTTGTGTCTCTGCCAGGCTTTGGTATCAGGATGATGTTG